>NC_070606.1:35672954-35975984 GCF_027172205.1 Podarcis raffonei
AGTTTAATTACAATTTAGGAATACTAACCCAATTACATTAAGTTACATATCTGTCTGTCTATGGTGCTTAATATACCTCTAAGTTAATAACAGTTTGTTTACGTCAGTAGATTAAGATGTGAGAAATGATTCCAATTCCAAACATGCAGCAAGTTATTAATACTCCTTTCTATTAGTCTAATCCAAATGTTCATTATAATGCAGTACACAGTAGACAATCACACTGCCAACCCCGCTCCCCCCCCCAACCCACCAGCATAAAATCATTATGAAAATACAATCTGGTGAGCACTGACTCGCAGGTTTGTTCAACTTCTAGGCTGTATTCTTCATCACTACTTCCAGAGAGATAACCCTCATTCTCAGAGTCACTTTCACTGTCAGAGTAGCCCATAGTTAAGAGCTTGCAGTTACCATTTTCCTCCTTGGGAAAACTACTGTTCCCTTCTATCCAACGACCCTACCTTGGGCTCTGGCACAGCTCAGGAATTTTACAGACCTTCCAGCTTAAAACCTTTTAGGCTTGGAAAAGGTCACAGCTGCTCTGGGAAGTATCTCCTGCAAGCAGGATGCAAAATATAAGAAGAGCATATTGCTGAGCCACAAAGCAGCACAAAGTTCATCTACTTGAAGGCACCTCCTCTCATCATCCACACTCTCTTAACAGCTCTGCTGCACTGAGATCTTCTGCCGCCAACAGATGTAGTGGCAAATGCTTTATACTAGCACACACTTAAACATGACACCTGTTAACCCACATAAGGGATCAAGCTAATCTGCATGCCAAAACTTTTTTTTATTCTTATTTTCTTGTCTAGCTCAGCAGTTTCCTACAGTTCCTTGTGAAGAACACATTCTGTTCTTCAGTATCAAAATGAAGCTGCTTGCTAAAATCAAAATAAAACCCTTAAAGGTGGGTGGGGAGGAGCTTTATTCGGTTAATGATTCCTAGAATTGGTTCAAGATGCATAATAGTTTTATGACAGTGCTACTCATAAGTAAAACCCATTGATTGCAATAGAACCTAAGTGTGAATAAGACTGCAGCCCCAAACAGGCCACCAGAGCATATGACTAGTACTTGAAATACACCACGTGTTATTCTGGAGAAGAATAAATTTTCATGAATATTCATGCTAATAGTAATAATAAAAATAATAGTCCATAAATATACTGTAATTCAGATATATTTATCTCTTTCTAGTTATTTCAATACATGTGTTAAGTGTTATTTGTAGGTTGCGGGTAAATGCAAACTTTCTGCTGTTGTATTCATTAACATCTGATTGTGAAAATCACCTGATAAATGAAAAATGAAGGATAAGAACTATTATTTGAAAAATTGAGGTTTAAATTATTGGTCATTTGATTGTACTTCAAATGAGAAATGCAGAATATATGTTTTTAAAAATGAATGTCAGACACAGGTGTCATGTTTTACTGGGATCTCCACAAAGTACTATTACATCTGATTTCAGTATGGAAATCCTGCCTACAATCTCATGTACAGTTAAATGGGTTTAATCCTGTGTTGGATTGTGGCCAAAGTGTTTTACAATTCTTCTCTATCTTCCCTTTGAGGTAGGATGAGTGATAATGACTTGTTCCAGGCTGCCCAGATAGTGTCATGACAATTTCAACATTAATCTCCTATGTCAAATGCTATCCACTTCACCACACTGCCTCCAGGCAAATATGAATGAGAAATACATGTCTCCCACCAAAACCTATTGAAATAAATCCCTGTAGTTCCAAGTGTATGCCATTTCAAAAAAGGAGACAAGAGGTTCCTGGTTGAGGTTCCACATTTGACAGAATATCTCATGCCACTGTAAATTGAAGGGCGAAGAAGAATGCAAGCATTTATTTATTTTTAAAGGAAACAAACAGGAGTCTGTACCATGGCATAATTTCTATAAATGCAGGATTTTGACAGGGAAACCAGAACCTGCTAAACCTCTTTTGGCCAAGCTGCTATGAAAGCATTCCAAGAACTGGCCGTCATAATAAAAGACAGTTGTCTGCAGTGGCTACAAACTGCAAAAGCTGAGGATCTCATTGCTCAGTATCAAATGGAAGAGAAGTTGTGAAGGAAATGGATTTAAAATTCATTATGCTTGAGTATATAATTTATGGCACCATATGCCATGTTTCCTAAATATTTTTTATTAATTGCCACTGAAACCCTGCTAAGTGTAGCTTTTCAAATGAACCCCTGATTAATACAGTCAAGCTATAGTTTTCTGCTGTACACAATCTGTGCTAAGCAGGTGGCTATGCTGAACTGACAGTATTAATTTTTTTCTTAATTCACCAAAGAAGATTCAGATTACAGAGCAGGCAGAAGAAAATTATATCAGCAGTGTGTAATTCATAGCCATCACTGAGTCCTGGAGATTAGATGCTTCTGAAATGTCCCCTTTATCATGATTTAGTCATGCACTTCTTTCTGATTTCTGTTAGCAGGTTCACGCTGTGAGATTCTTTTCTTTTACTCCCTTGCTAGCACCACAGAAGTTCCGGTGCCAAGAAGTATTATTCGCCTTTGCTTTATGTGTTCTACTGTGGCTGCATCCTCTTGTGACTGGCATCTCCCCCCACCAATCCAGTACACCTCTGTCTATGCCCGTGCATGTGTATGATCTTGGCATGCATAAGTTTGGGAACAACTTGGAGCACCACCCTTAGACTATAATTCAGGGGTAGGGAACCCTTTTCAGCCTGAGGGCTGCATTTCATCAGAGGCAACATTATGGGGGCCAAATGCCAGGGACAAGTGTGGCAATGGATGCAATTCTTGTCTCTGTACAGTAGGCTGAAGTCCAACCATGAAAAATTCCACCGTTTCTACACATGCATCTATCTATCTATATCTATCTATCTATCATCTATCTATCTATCTATCTATCTAGCTATCTATCTATCTATCTATCATCTATCATCTCCATCCAGACAAGCAAAAGCAAACAAAAGAACTGGAGGAGGATGTGGAGCAGAACCAGCAAGGGGTCTGAAAAGTGGGTGTGTGGCCTGATGAGAATCTCAGCGTTCACACAGAGAAGTCTAGAGGGCAACCAATGACCCCCTCCCCTGGGCCTGAGTTTCCCCATGGCCCACTCAAGTCCCCCACGCTATATCCCATTCTGTTCTGAAGGGTGCCCCAATCTTCAGAAGCAGTCTTTGGGGTTTCATACGGTCACTGGGCAGGGGTGATCAGTGAAGATCAGTCTCTAGCCTTGCATGAGTCAAACCATGCTCTTGGGTATGAGCCAAAGTAATCCCCCCAGCCCAGGAATCATCGTTAATGTTTTATATTCATAAAACTCAAAGAAATTAACTTTTTTCGTTGTGAAAAATGTGTTATAAATACTTCTAAAGTCTCCTTTTTGCTGGAGGGCAACAAGAGTGGAACACAAGGAATAATTAAACCTCACAAAGGTAACAGAGTAGAGTTGAGAACACCCACTCATCCCTAGTAATGCCGAGAGGTCATAGAATGGACCTCTAGGGGTTTTGGTTGAGGGATATAAACTTAATCTCTGGCATTTTAAAACATGTTTTTGCCACTGGGATAACTGTAGCTTCAAAATTGTAAGATATACTGTCAAAGGATTTTTATATTTGTTTAGAAGAAAGCTTCCAGCTTTTGTGTTGAAAGGATGCTTCACCACCACCATCATCATCATCACAATGCCACCTGCCTTCTACGACAGTGGTTGAGGAAGAAGGGAGGCATGAGTATTGGTTTGTTTGTACACTCCAATCACAGCTAAAAGTAACACAGCAATATCTTATAATTTCGAATCTAAAACAGTGCCAATGGCAAAAACATATTTTATGTTACCAGATATTAGCTTTAAGAAAATAAACTCTAAAATGAATTTTTACCGACACTCCTTTTGAAGTATCATAAATATTTTATGCAAAGCTGCGCTCTGTAATCTTAAAAAGTCCATCCAAACTACGGAGCTGACTTGAAAAGAAATTAACTACTCTCTAGCTCCAGTGGGGGGTGACATTAGTTCGACCTACAGGAAATTATGTTGCTGGGCATATGATAGGAGTGTTAAGAGAGCAATTAGGGCTGTCATCCACCATATTCCCAGAAGGATAGGGATGGATTTTCATTTCTGTGTTTTACACAGATAATGCCTTGCTGTTGAATGTAACTCTTCTCTAAATCGAATCTTAAAATCAAAAAGCAGGCTTATCAAAGTTTGTACAGTGGTATCTCGGGTTAAGTACTTAATTCATTCCGGAGGTCCGTTCTTAACCTGAAACTGTTCTTAACCTGAAACACCACTTTAGCTAATGGGGCCTCCTGCTGCCGCCGCGCCACCGGAGCACGATTTCTGTTCTCATCCTGAAGCAAAGTTAACCTGAGGTAATATTTCTGGGTTAGCGGAGTCTGTAACCTGAAGCATATGTAACCTGAAACATATGTAACCCGAGGTACCACTTTACTTTTCTTTTTATGCTGGGAAATCCATCCCTGAGCTTTCGTTCTGACTTCTAACCAATGCATTAATTACATTTTTTGTCAACTTTATGGAAATTAGGTATATGTTCATTTGCATATAATAAAATACAGCTAGAACACAGGTCGAGGTTTGGTATTTAGCAAACTCTGAGGAGCCACAATTGGCTATTGACATGGTGTCAGAATGCTTTGCCTTCGTGACCTTGCCTTCCCTCACCTCTTCAAGCTTGCAAAACGTGTTCTTACTGATTCTGCTGTTAACACTTGCTTTCTGGCTTGCTGTTATGTATGTGTCACAGCTTTAGCCTGCATACAGTGAGGGATGGGAAAAGATGAAAGACAGGGTATAAATTTGACTTCTGAAACACTTGAATAAGCATGTTGGACCATTCTCCTGAAGGATTTCAAAACTTCAAGATGAAGGATGGAGCCATCCATTCTGTTTCTTGGAAAGCGTATTGATATTTATAATTCTGTTTCACAACAGAGCAACACAGCTATTCTGTTAGATGATGGCAAATTCTAAAAACAGATCACCTCCATATGCAATGTGTTGAGATGGTAAGGGAATCTCAGAACCAGTTATAAGATGCCAGTTACTTCCTCCAAGAAACTGGGAAGAATTTGTTGGTTGAATATCTGTTATGACTATTTTATGAGCTAGCTTGCACTTACTTTCTGTAAAAGCCCAAAAGAAAGACCTACTTTAGGGAGGACAAAGTGTAGGGTAATGGGGGGGGGATGCACCCCATGTGCTACCCTCTCCACTCCCAACTTTTGTGTACTTAACACTTATGTCTGCGCAGAGTTTCAACGCAGGTTCAGCTAAGAACATTTTGAAGGCTCCCTATAACTGGGATCTGTATTATCAGTGTTCTAAATCACAAGAAGGTTTCTACATGTTTAGACAAAGCCACTTAGGGCCCAGCCACACTTTTGTTTGTCAAGTCACAGGCCTGAGAAGTTTTGTGTTTGGCCCGCTGTTTTCCCCATGAAAACCCACTGTTTACTGCTGAATTGGAACAAATGTCAATTTGCAGAAAACCTGATAGATGTCTGTGGCCTATTTAATGTTCAAACAATGTGTGTGTGTTCCTTTTGGCCTTGTCCTGCAAAAAGTTGTATTCAAACGGCCATATGATCATATCTCTTTCATATAGCTTCTTAGAGCCACGAAGCACGTTTACATACAGGTGAGGTTTGCACATACAGTATTTGACTTATTAGTTGCAAAACTAGTTATTTAGTTCTGACCATGTTGGCTGAAACGTGCTTGGTTATGCTTAAGGCTGTTACCTTTATTTGTTCAGTTTGTTTTAATTCTTGTATATTTTTATGGAAGTTCATGAGCCATACTAATCAATTTTGAAAATTTTTGCTTTGGACGTTATTAGAGAAATAGTTTTCAATTGGTATTAGATGTTATTAAAATATCTTTAATATACTATAGACACTCCATCCATTTATATTTCCCCATCACATACAGGGAAGTCCCACACAATGCAACAACACTTAGAAAGTATGGCAAGTGTTCTTATGCTACTATATTCAAAATGTGTCTCCTTGCATTTCAAATCATTCTAGAAATCCTTAGATTTCCCAGGGAGTTTTCAGAGCAATAATGGAACATGGCATTTATACTGAACACTGAAAGTGCCCTTCCTATCGCAAAAATTATTGTGTGTCTAAGAATATAGCAGTAGGTACAGTTAATTTTATTCCCAATAAGAAGTAAGCTCTGAATAATTGATTAATTAGATGCATTAATTTACCATAAACTGCAGATTAATTTAGCAAAGTTCCACACTTAAAGAAATAAACAAGATTACAGTCTTCTTATTCCCTTCTCATTTCACACAAATTTCCTAAGTGCAATATGTGATTAACCATATTTACATAAGGCAAAGGGATTCTTTAGGTCATTAACATCATGTAACTACCAAACAGGGAAAGCAAGCACAGAGGAAAATGAGACTACCTCCACAAATGTCAGATTTCATTAGAATGATATACAGCAACTGTCAGATAGCCACGTGCTCTGAATTTCACTCGTTTATTTTGCAATTCGCTTGGTTGTATTTAAAATCCAAGGATTTATTTTCAACTAAATGATGTATGAATTTTTTTTACAATTTTGACACAAATCTTTAAAATTACTAACATTGGTAACTAAGAGATCAAGATCAAATATGAAAAAGGGCCGACTGCTAGGAACTCCTAAGTGACATATTATTTGGTTGAACAACATAAACAACCCAGGCCTGTGACCCACAAGGTTATAATCCCAGACTGCAGAGTAGGATGGCTTGATTTAAGCAGACCTTTCTAAACATAGTGTGTTTTTATTTCACTGTCCGATGCCCTTTTGCTTCCCTTCGCTGCTGCTTCTCAATACCATTTAACTTCTTTTTTGCCCTCATGGCACTCAGCGTATTACTGCTGCCTGATTTGATTGGTTGGAAGCTAATGGGATTTGCTTAGGGATATTAGTGATGTCATCACGTCAGACAGTGTTATGACATCATCAATGAAAATAAAGGTCTCCACAGCCAATCAAATCAAACAGCAGAGAAGACAAACAAGGCCAATGCAGGCAAAAGAGGAGAAAAATGCCACATACAGTGCATTTTGTCAACAGCAAACAGCTCTAACCCACTTAATCCATGTGATGACACAAAGTGGCTGCCTTCTGCACACGTGACCCATTTGAACAGGAAATCATGTGTGCAACTTATGGTCTCGTGTGCAGTTCCATCTCAGCTCAGTTAGCCAGGGCACCCCATCCAGGGTACTTTGGTGTGTGTGTTTTTAAAAAAAGCTACATAATGATGTGAGGAGCACTGGGGGTTGAACTCAGTCCCTCCTGCCCCTTTCCCCTAACAAACAGCTTCTTAAGGTTGTTAATAAAATACCTGTGAAGCCCTGAATGATCTGCAGAGCAACATTGGATCAGATCACTTTTTATGAGGCACTCAGAAAAGTTTTCTGTTTGGTTTCCACGACAGTAAAAGGTTTGACAGACAGCTATCATAGTAGCATAGGAAGGTTCAGGTTGGAGGGAAAGCATTCATGTAGAATGAATAAATAAAATTTTAACAGTGCTGAAAATATATAGAAATGTATGCTCTTCTTTGTTACCACTTGTGCATAGCATGTTATCTGTTTTAAAGCATTATAATTGCAAAGTTTTGACAGTTATATTCTCTTGCTTCGCAGTGAGGATTCTTCAATAGATTCCCATGACACCTGCTCTGTAAATCAAGTACAGCTCCAAGGAACAGAGAACAGCAACATTTCACTTCACTACTCTAGTTTTTGTTTAATTCACGATCTCACTGTTTGTAGGCAGCAAACAACTTGGTTGCATTTTTAAGCAGACTGATTTATTAGATGAACAGTTTTTCAGAGAATATGTTTCACAGTCCATATATATATATATAGAGAGAGAGAGAGAGAGAGAGAGTGTTATCATTTGTTACCTTCTTGATTTCATTATTAGTATTTGGGAGAAGTGATAAATCAGAAATCTAGATTAAAATAAAGTTGACAAAATTAAGAAGTGCCAGAGAAGTAGGATACATTTAATTTAATAGAACTAGACAACAAACACCACACAGGTGGAAAAGGGAATATGTGGCCCTCCATATGTTTTTGGATTATGACTATCATTATTCCTGATTATTGGTCATACTGGCTGAGGTTGATGGAGGTTTGAGTCTAACAACATCTAGAGGGGCAGAGGTTTCTCATCCCTGACATGCAGGCAGTGCTGGATTTATGTATAAGCAAACAAGCTATAGCTTAGGGCCCCACTCTCTTGCCCCTCCCCCAAATTTAAATTCTTCTTATTTGTATTTCAGTTCAACAATTACTTTGATAAAATACATATTTTTTATGTGCAAATGGCTTTAGATACCTATTAGGTCCATTAATTACTATATAGCATATATTCAACACAAAAAACAGCAACAATTTGTTGTTGACAAAGGACAGCTGGACATATAAAGGGCCCTATTACCTTCAGTAGCTTAGGGCCTCATCAAATCTAAACCCGGCCCTGCATGCAGGGTTGCAATAATTGTACTACAAGTGAGATCTATACAAAATTATTTCAGACAGAATGCTCAGTCTTGATTGGGGTTGCTTTGTCTCTTTAGGGCAGGCATGGCCAAACATGGCCCTCCAGATGTTTTGGGACTACAGTTCCCATGATCCCTGACCACTGGTCCTGTTAGCTAGGGATCATGGGAGTTGAAGTCCCAAAACTTCTGGAGGGCCAAGTTTGGCCATGCCTGCTTTAGGGTTTTTGTTTTAGTGATTCACTGTAATTCCACAAAACTTGGGTTTCCACTGAACAAGCTGATGCCTCCCCTCTTATTTCCCATGTTTTGACACTGGTTCTACTGGCAGTCACTACTCGAGTTTGCTATTAGAGCAGGCATGTCCAACTCCTAAGAGACTGCGATCTACTCCCAGTATAAAAAACTGGCAGTGGTCTACCCATTGTCATTGGAGAGAGGAGGAGTGTGTGTGGGGGGGGTGGATTGCCCAGAGTTGTTGAGCTATCTTTTTTTAGGAGGGAAGTGCCCAGAGTTGTTGAACTTTTTTGGGGAGGATTGCACAGAGATTTAAAGCATTTTGCACACGATAAGGATCCCACAATCTACCAGGATCAGCCAGGAATCTACCAGTAGATTGCGATCTACTGGTTGGACATCCCTGTATTAGAGGAAGGGCCAAGAAAGGTTAATGAGATGGAAAGAGAGAGAGAGAGGAAGAGATGCATCTGTCTAGCTTAGAAAAAGAGAAGATAGGGAAGACACAAAATATAAGGTTATCATTGTTCACATCCACAATATACATTTAAAGCACATGGTTTCCTCCAATGAATACCGAGAATACCTCTCAGAGCTACAATTCCTAGAACCCATAACAAACTATAGATCCCAGGATTCATTGGCGAAGTCATATTCTTTAAATGTAATTAAAAATGTATGGTTTGGATATGACCAAAGTGTAAATAAGGTTCAGTTGGCTACTATGCACAGGAAATAAATAATCAGTTCAAACAAACCAGGGTTGGATGTTCCACATAACACAAGCAGAATATCCTAGCTGCACAGGGGATATGGTGAAATCTTAATTGCTGGATAACTTTCAAAGCAAGTTAGACAAAAATGTGTTGAAATGAATTCAATTCCTGAGGCAGGAAGATCTCTGCTGGCCCATTATATATATTCCTTTATATCCAAGAGCACTGATAAGTGGGGGTCCTTTAAAATGAATTCTATTGTGTACTATCAAAGTGTGCATGCACACGAAAGCTCATACCAATAACAAACTTAGTTGGTTTCTAAGGTGCTATTGGAAAGATTGTTTTTATTTTATCCCTTGATGTATATATATATAAAATGTATTATATTTGTACAAATACTGCAATGCACTTTCACCTCAGGGACTCATGGAATAAATCTAAGCATTTACATTTTGCTCCTTCTAGTTAGTTGACATTAAAACAAAAGAAATTCAGAAATATTCTATTTACAGGTTTTCATGTTATTAGCAGCCCCGTTCAGAGATTTTCTTTACCTTCTTGCAACAATTTTTTCTAACTCCCACTGAATTATTTAATTGGTGTCATAGTCACATAGGTCGTGAGCAGTTTGTGAAAAATGCTAGATAATTAAAGAAAAATCCAACAAATGAGGCGAATTCCTCTGGTGCTCATGGTTTATTGATCAGTTATGGGTCACACTTTGTAAACAGTGTAAGAAGGCACTTCTGTCATTAGCTTTTTACACAACACATTCTACAGGAAGAGGCCTACTAGCCTGATTGCATAGATAGTAAGACTGATAATGAAGTAGCGGTAATTGTTGTCTTGCAAAGCAGCTTCAGAAATTCTCTGTTATTTTACCTGCCATTTACAGCTGCAAGCTTTTAGTGTATTTTATTTAATGCATGCAGAAATCTAAAGGAAGGGTACTCTGCTTAATGTAAATTGGAAGATGACTATATAAAAGTTTTTGATCAAAAATGGATCCATGTATATATAAGAGGCAGACATCTAGACCTAGACGGCTGAACCTGAGTGCCTCTCCCTGTATTGGCTTGCTCTAGCATTAAAATCTTCTGAGAAGGCATTTCTCTGCATCTCACTTTCAGGAGCTATGGGGACACAAAGGGGGGCCTTCTCCAAGGTGGCACCCTGCCTGTGGAAACTCTCCCCTTCTCTGAGGTCTGGCTGGCGCTGACTTCAGCATTGTTTCAGTGCTCTGAGACCAGTGTTGTATAGGCCAGGCTATAAATAATTTAAACAAATAAATATCTCTGGCTGATTTTTGAAAAAGAATGTTAAGTTGGGAGTTCTATTTACTGAAAGCCATTATAACCTGTAGTTTGGTCCTCGGATTTTCTCCTGCATACATGTACTATAATAGGTAGTAGAGGAAAAAATAGTAATTAATAAGGGAATATGAAGAGAATCTTCATATGAACATGCACTTTTATTTTAGGTTTTGAAATTGATTTTAAAGGTCAAATGAAATAAAACAGATACTAAGATATTAATGCAAATTATTCACAAATTCTGTTAGCTGTTTTAACAAATTACTCTTTCAGTACAACAAATTATTGGTTCACTGGTAAAATTAGCAAAAAGCTTGCTACCTAAAATCAAGTAGGGGGATCAAGTAGAGTACTCTTAATGGAATCCATGTGCTTAGAGAACAATGCTTGTTCCCCCGAATTATTCCCCCAGAAGAGTTCAGTTTGTTTATAATGCATTGAGATTTCTTGAATAAATATTATTTCTTTTACCATTTTCTATGTTATAGCTTGAAGGAGTTTTCTGTGAAAAAGATTTCCCAGTGTATAAACACTGAGCCAAATATTTCTTTGCAGCATGAAGAAAAAACTGGATGTCCCAAATTTATACCATGAAAGATAATGTGATATTTATGCCATTTAATTAAGCCCTTTGAAATTATGGCTTTGGAAGATGTTGCTAAAAATTAATATCCCACGTAGACGCATTTCTCATTAAAGTTACACAGCAATTTACCTACCTGAATATGAACAGCTTAGTAAGTGGAAAAGTTGGCATATAAAGATAAGTAGAATGTACAGGTGTCTTTTACCTATTCTTGCAAATCAGATGCAGGGGGGCGGGAGATAACAATAACTGTACATGCTTCTTTCACAGCCTCTGGCTGCATTTCAAAATCCCAGTTGTGGAATTTGATGTCAACTTCTTCCCCATGTAAACACTTTCCCACTGAGAAGCCACTTGAAGACTCAGGGAATACATTTCTGAGGCAACCTTTGAAGATGGCAAATGCATCGGTTGCAGTCCAAAGCTTTCTTGGATTCAGAAAGGTATGTGCAGGTGCCCTTCGGCTTGTTTGTTTCTAAGGAATGTGAGCCTCTTTCATGACATGAAAAAATATTTGTTGCTTTTTCTCCTTCCACATGAAATCCTTCAATTCAGAGGTTAATGTGTCTGGCTGGTCTGCAAAGTAGAGAAGTTTCTGAGGAAACAGCTTGTATGTTTCCAGCAGGGCTTACCTTCAATCAGTGGTCTTCCTCCTCTTCCTCATTATGTACAGTTTTCCCCCCATTAGTGGCCAACACTCTCTTGGCTCACCTCAATTTCTGTTGCATGAGTTAAGTAAACAGGGTACTAGGAGAAAGCCTCCTTAGAGATCAAGACAGGCACATGATTAAGGCCTGCCACTGCCTTTCTCTCTCTCTCTCTCTCTCTCTCTCTCTCTCTCTCTCTCTCTCTCTCTCTCTTCTTCCCTGTCCCTTACCCTCTCTGGCAGTCTCTGCCTCCCGTTGTCATGTTCTCTGTCTCTCTTCCAGAGACTGGAATATAGCAACTGCATATCCTAGGTGCAAGGAACCCCAGTGAAATTAATCTCCAGAGCTCCTGTCAATGGATAACACCCATGTGCATTGTACTGAATGGAGTTTCTGTTAAACCTTTTCTCTGTGATAGGTCATGTCTAGGACGGAATCAAACCATCTCCGTCTGTAGATTTGTCCATCTTCCATTTCTTTGGACCTAAACTATGTATATTCATCTTTTATTTGGCCTGTTCCACGTTAGCTCAGTTGCTGCCTTCCCCCTACTCTGAATCCCTGAAAAACAACATCATCCTGGCTGACTACTCTATAGAAGGACGAATAACAGAAATGTGTAACGATCTTTAAATGCCATTTAGAGATCTGTGTGACAATGTTTTCTAAAGATGCTTCAGGACTCCTGAGTGCAGAAAAGTGGCATTTGAGAAAATAAAACAGGCTGGCATTTGAGAAATGTGCTTATGTAGAGACCTCTGCCCCAAATATATTTAATAATGTCATTAGGGTCAGTCTGTACAAAGAAAGCATATGGGAATCCATTCTTCTTGAAGTATAGCCTAGCCTGGGATACAGTTATAACTAAATCTGGTTAAAAGATCAAAAAAGCATTGGCTGGAAGGAAACAAAGCCCTATTATTGGGGAATCAATGACTTTTCAAATCATGTTAATGAGCTGAATTTCGTGTAATTAAATAGGAGGAAAGTCTAGGATCAAAGTCTAGCTAACGAAAACAGATGCTCTCTGGATTAACTTGAACAGAATCAGTCAAGAATATGAATTCCCTCACTTTCCTTCATGTCCTAATTCAAGGCATTCTCACACATTTGAATTTTACAAAGGAGGGGAAAACAAGGAAGAAATGGTGGATGGAGGTTTTCCTTGTATTAATATTTCTCTGACAATACAAACAATGGGTGGCATTCAACTCAAAGTAGACCCACTGAAATTAGTATCACCCATTGTTATAGGCATGTTTTTCTATTATGGAATGTGGCTCCTTCATTGAGTTTGGCATGACATCATAGGGGAAAAAAATCTATTAACTATCCCAAGTATTTTGAGGTAATTAGAGTGGTCCGAGTTGGAATTGAAAGCTAATTTATAGTCTTGGGGGAAAAACAATGTGCACCAAGTGAGCTGAAGGAGAACAGGTTATTTTGGGTTTGGAGCTAACCCCAGGTGCTCAGGGCTTCTAGTTAAGAAATTTTGAGGTGTTAGGCTGATGTTGGTTTAGGAATAACACTGCCTTCTTGAGTGTTTGCTTGCTACTTGCTCTACTTGTAAATAACGTGATGAAGCCAATATCATGTTAGGCTCCCAAATGACTTTCAGGGCTATGAATGAGTTGTTTCAAAAGAGTTCACAGAATACAATTTTGATCATTATTTAATATGATCAAGGTAGTTTTTGAAACCTGGAGCCTACAAAAGAGTAGCAGATTGACTGCTGTTACACAACTCAATCTAATCTCTGAATTGATAAAACAAATTACAGAAAACAAGGGACTGAGGTTTTGAAAAGGCCGCACCACACTCAGGGGCTAAGTAGTATATTTCTGCATTAAGAGAATCACTTGTCCACTCCACAAGGCCTGCAATTTATTTCACGCCCTCCCCCAATTCCTTGGCATCGGCGACCTTTCAGAGCCAGAAGCTAAAGATCACCCTTCTTCAGTTTCCATCTTCAGTATGGCTGTCTCAAATTAGAATTCCCAGTCCTATGCAGGTGTATGCGGACGTAAGCCTCAATTGTGTTTTATGGGGTTACTCTCTCAATAAGAGTACAGAGACCTGGTTTTTCTGCAATAAAAGATAAAGCTGTTCTGGAAAGCAACAGAAAGTAATTATTGCCTGACTTTAGTGTGCCACACATGCACACATCACAAAGCCTGCCAGTTTGTTCTCAGATACCTAGGTGGGGTGGGATTCTTTTCCCCAATCCATACAACAAAAATGAAATGAAATGAAATTGGTTTGATCAAATAAAATGCCTCCCAATTGTTCTAAAACTATAGGGGACACCTTAAAAAGCCAGGAAAAATAATAATAGAACATACAGGAATGAAGGAGCTTTCAAGGGATGAGAGAATTGGGGTGTGTCTGGAGGTGTTAGGGCCTGCGCAAAATGAGGTTGGGGGGTCCATGTGGCCCCCCACTCACAGGTGGCTCACTTGTGCTTTAAGAGGAAAAAACACAGGCAGAGGTCATCTGGCGTCAGCTTCTTGCCCCAGTGAAGGGACAAAGTGATCACTAATATACTAGTCAGGGGAAATGGAACAGCCCTTTGCCTTTCATTTTGATATCTCCAGTTCAGCACACAAAAGGAAACTGTGTTTCATTCCTTTGCTTGTAAATTGAGAGCATAATTCTGCGGAAGGTTAAACAAACATTTTTTTTTAGACATAACAAGAAGAACTGTGTTAAACTATAACATGCTTTTCTAAATTAGTCTGTATTCCTCTGTGATTTCGTGCTTGGAAACATATTTGAAAAATGTCAAATCTTTCACAAGAGCACAATGGCATTAAGGATGAAACTTAAACCTTTTTGTAATTATTTTGCAGCAGCAGGGCAATACACCAACAGGAACAAAAGAATTTTGTGTTCAAAGTATTGCCAAGTCTCTTACATAGGACCTTCTTCTGCAAAAATGTCAAGCTGTTAATTTATTTCTTGGAGACGAGTGAAACCTTTAGCTCACAGGATGTGGCTCTTTGTCTAGCTGAAAGGCAGGTATCCTACACAAATGGCCTCACACAACATTACAACACCGGAATGAAATGAATGGCACTCTATTAGAATTAAAAATGAAGTCAGTGGCATTCAGTGCAAATACATCATTCACAGCATAATGCGTCAAAGTACCTAATAAAACCACTTGTGAAGATCTTAATCTTGGAAGTGGAACTTTATCTTCATCTTGGGATTGTCCTATTTGAGTGATTTTACGCCAGCTATGTGGACACCAATGTTTGCAGAGCTAAAGGCTTGCTGATACATAATTTGCTTGCAATCTACAGAAGATCCCGTGTTGGGCTCTTAGCATCTCTAGTTAAAAGATCTTGGAATGACCCTGAGAGTCTGGAAAACCTGTACAAACCAGACTAAAAGTACTGGGCTATACAGACCAGTGTTCTGAATCTATATAAGATGACTTCCTATTTCCAACTCCATAAAACGTAAGGAATGTAAGTCTGCCAACAGGGACACACAGTGGATTTTTACCAGCAAGCCCAGTACCAACCATGATTCTTATGGTCCACCACATGTGCCCAAGTATTTGGAGATATATGTCTGTCTTGTGTACCTAGATGCAGAGCCCCACCTCCATCCCCAGGAGCCTGGCCAACTAAGGGAGTAGAAGAAATGGAAACAGCCACTCACCCTGGAACCTAGTGAGCAGCAATTTCCTGCACACTTCATGGTATTTGGTATTGCTTAGCAAATACCATGCCCTTACTATGTAAAGTAAGACCTAGGTTTGGCCTAGGTTGACACTATGAAGTGTAGATCTCCTTGAAAAGTAAACAATTTTTCCTTTAGAATTACTTCTTGAGGTAAATTAGCAATTTCTGTGAGACACACACATTCCTATGTGGTTGTCTATCAATTTAGACACTTGCACTCAGCTAATAATCTTAAAATTGTACTTTCTTTCTCTCTGTATACTGATTTAATAGCATACATTTACTATGCATGTTTGCTGAAAAGTAAGCCCCAACATGGCTTCTTCCCAAGTAAGGGTGCACAGGTTTTTACTGCATTGGGAAATAAGATTTTTTTCCCCATTCTACTTCTGTTGAGTGTTATTTGTAATCATTAAGCATTTCAAACAAATTTGACCACTTTGCAAAGGCTTTTCTGTTCTGCAAGGCAACAGTGACAGAAATATCTTTGTTTCTTTGGCATTATGTCAAAGAACTCTTAATTACAATTACACTGCCATTCAATTCTTGGCCCAAGGAACAGGAAAACCATCTGATACGTAGCCAAGAGGAAAAGTTGATGGAAGAGAGAACAAGTTGCTTTAAATAAAAATATCAAAGATGGCTGTGTTTATCTGCAGATACATGATGTTATGCAAGCCTGAATTATGATGATTTCACTTTTGTCATACTTGTCAAGAATATACCACTTGCGTAGTTTACCATTTAAATACTAGCCTCCCATTGACATGTCTAACCATTTTGATGCAAATGTTTAAAACTCCTAAATGTGTGCTTTTAAGAAATTTCCCAAGAGCTGAATTTAAAAGAAATCAAGGCCCTTTTCTGCGAGGGTGCTAAGTGAACCACACAATAATAGATGTTTCTTGATATCATATTCCCTGGTTCTGCTACTATTTAAACTATGAAGGTTATACCAGAACTTGGCAGTACAACATCCATTCCACAAACTCACAAAGTGTTCCAGAAAATCTTCACAGTTACATTTATTTTTCTGGTAAACAGCCATGAGTGTAAAAGAAGGAACAGTGAACTGAACTCAAATGTACAAAGTTAGCATGGTGATGGTCAGTAATAAATGATAATGCCATGCATTTAAAGGTTTACTGATTTATATGTGTTTATCTTTCACCCTGCCACAAGTGCTCCATGCAGATAACAGCTTTATATCCCTGAATATATTTCTTAGTCTCAAAGTGCTGTAGCCCTTTCCACATTTACTTGGGAGGTTCACTGCACTCAGTGGGACTTACCTCAGAGTGCACATGTATAGTCATGAACTTATTATTCCCTTGTTGTTGTTGTTATTTAGTATTAGTATTATTAGTATACCACCTTGCATCCGAAGATGCAACACAAAACATAAAATGAGAATACAAAACAAATAAGCAAAACAACAACAACAACAAAACCCCACACTGGGCCAGGGGCAGAGGAAGGGGTGTGTGGTGGGGGCAGGCCATCCCAGGTGTCACCACTGAGGGGGAGATGACAAAATGCCGGGCAGCACTCACCACGGGTCCTGCATCACGCCTGAGCCATGCATCTCTCCTGGGAGAGACGTGGTGGTTTTGGCGCACGCAGGCTCCATGCTGCCCAAACAGTCCGCCCACTGCCTCCCCCCAGCTGAAGGGCGGCTGAGTGGGAGAAGGCAGGCAAAGTTCTCGGAGGCCCCGCGGAACATCCTACACTGGCTCGCCCCACCCCTGCAGGCGGCTGGCCCCACCTGTGCCGCCCCAGGTGCCCTTGCTCCACCACTGCATTGGGCCACATACTCCACTGGCAATACCTGCCTAAGGTAGGCAGACATCTCTCCCAGCAATGCTTTTAGCTGGCAAAGCTATGGGTTGAACACATTCCCTTTAGAGTGAAACGTATGTTCTCTAGCACTAAGCTATGACTCAAACATTCTTGGTGTTATGTACTGAAGTTCTCACCCTGGGCCAGCAGGGGGATACTGTAGATAGTTTTCACTCAGGTCCACATGTAAGGGATTGAAAGTGATGTTCAGTGATTGGATAGTTACAGAAAGTTGTTACAGTTGCGTGGTAGTGGAGCTCTATATAAGCAGGCTGGCTGAACCCTTCAGTTCAGTTCTGTTCTGGCCTGTGAATAAACAAGAGCTGTTTGAAGAATTGCTGTGTCGTCTGATATGTTCACCCACAACTTAACACTTGGTTTCCTCCTTTCTGTTACTTACTTTTAAAAGATAATAAATTAAATCACCTTATTTATTTTTAAGTCAGATTCATCTTGACACTAAAGGTAAAGGTAAAGGTACCCCTGCCCGTACGGGCCAGTCTTGACAGACTCTAGGGTTGTGCGCCCATCTCACTCTAGAGGCCGGGGGCCAGCGCTGTCCGGAGACACTTCCGGGTCACGTGGCCAGCGTGACATCGCTGCTCTGGCTAGCCAGAGCCGCACACGGAAACGCCGTTTACCTTCCCGCTGGTAAGCGGTCCCTATTTATCTACTTGCACCCGGGGGTGCTTTCGAACTGCTAGGTTGGCAGGCGCTGGGACCGAGCAGCGGGAGCACACCCCGCCGTGGGGATTCGAACCGCCGACCATGCGACCGGCAAGCCCTAGGCGCTGAGGCTTTTACCCACAGCGCCACCCGCGTCCCTATCTTGACACTAGGATGTGCATATTTCCCCCAAAAGCTACTCAAATTCTCAAAAGGCGAACCCTATTGCATCACAAATCATTCCCTCTCCTTCCCAACATACTATAGCTATAATCATGAAGATGATTCCAAAATATCTACCACAGCCACCAAAAATACCTCTGATTAGGTGCTGTTCCCTTTGACAGTTAAACTATGGCCCTTGAATTCGAGGCTGGGAGAACAAATGTGTTTTAATTAAGCGACAAAAGCTCATCAGCGATGGAGCGATTTATACTTCCAGGGGGATGGAGTTCCAGAGTCAGGGCACAAGGAAGGAGGCAGCCCTGTTTCTATGTACATATGATAACAGTGAGAAAAGTAACTAGATGATAACAGAAAGTGACATCAGAACAACCCTTCTGTGCATGCAAAGGTTAAGAACAATATGTATTCCATTTGGAAGGCCATGCTCAGATATCTTGTTTACTTAAAAACAACATGTGACCATGCATATTAATAGCACTGTCCTTGTATTTTTAAACACTGTGGGCACAATGCACCAAGCAGTGCTCCTGCTTCTTCCAGCTGGGCTTATTCAGGAGCCTCATGCAAACACCTATGAAGTGAACTGAGGCCAGTTGCAGTTTGGCATACTGGAATTTCCGGTCCGCAGGAAAGAGAGACAAAATATGCTCTTTGAGAGGCTGTGTGAATGGAGTGGTGTGTGTGTGTGTGTGTGTGTGAGAGAGAGAGAGAGAGAGAGAGAGAGAGAGAGAGAGAGAGACAGACAGACAGACAGACAGACAGACAGACAGACAGACAAACAGACGGTGGGGGGTGAGGAGAGAAAGTACAGTGGTACCTCGCAAGACAAATGCCTCACAAGACGGAAAACTCGCTAGACGAAAGGGTTTTCCGTTTTATGAGCTGCTTTGCAAGACGAATTTCCCTATGGGCTTGCTTTGCAAGATGAAAACGTTTTGCAAGTTTGTTTCCTTTTTCTTAACACCGTTAATACAGTTGCGACTTGACTTCGAGGAGCAACTCATAGAACGCAGTGTACATAGTAGCCTTTTTTGAGGTTTTTAAAGACTTTGGTGATTTTTGAAGCTTTTCCAAAACTTCTTTTGCAGCCATTGGGTAAGTTAAGCTTTTAAAACTTTTTTGGGGGGGGTTGGATTTTGGGTTGGAGTGTTTGGAATTCAAGGACTTGGTGTTGGGGAGGGGTTTGCAAGAATCTGGAAGCTTGTGTGTTTTTTTTCTGCATTTTTATGATTTTCTGTGACCATTGGGCCACTCTACTGTTTTTTTAAAAAAATCTGGATTTGAATTTCTGTGTGCTGGGTGGGTGGGGGAACAGTTGGGGAGGGGTTTGCAAGAATCTGGAAGCTTGTGATTTTTTTCTGCATTTTTATGATTTTCTGTGACCATTGGGCCACTCTGCTGTTTTTTTTTTTAATTTCTGGATTTGAATTTCTGTGTGCTAGGTGGCTGGGGGAACAGTTGGGGAGGGGTTTGCAAGAATCTGGAAGCTTGTGTGTTTTTTTTCTGCATTTTTATGATTTTCTGTGACCATTGGGCCACTCTACTGTTTTTTAAAAAAATTTCTGGGATTGAATTTTGAAATGCTCTTTACAGTATGTGTGACTTTAAAGAGCACTTAATAAACTCTTGTTGTACCAAATTTGGCTTTGTTTGGACTTTTTTTGACCATAGGAACGCATTAATTGATTTTCAATGCATTCCTATGGGATTTCGTGCTTCGCAAGACGAAAAATTCGCTAGACGAAAAAATTCGCAGAACGAATTAATTTCGTCTTGCGAGGCACCACTGTAATTGGGAAGCAATCATTTTTCCTTGTGCTGTCTATTCATGTTTTCTTGTCCTCTTTTCAGAGCCATACTTGTTCTACAGAAGGAAAATGAACGGCGGAATTTAGTCATTTACTCCAGTACAATGAATTGTTATTGAATATACTCCTAACGCAAAATACTGTTCTCAAGCATGTCAAGACTGTGCCAGTTAACTGGTGTGTGAGCACTTTTGTGTGGGAAGTTGGAGGCTAATGAGGTGTTTGATTCCTCAGAAGTTGGGCTAGATGTCCAATTGGTTCTTTCTAATACAATGTTATCTTAAAATACCAGCGTATTTTAAGAAAATACAAAAATAATCTTCTAGTACTTACAAGACGAAATAATCTTCTAGAACCCTGTAAGATTCATTGTGGAATAGGATTTGTGTACCATTCATCAGAATCCTTTTCCTTAAGGTTCCACTAAATTATTTTCTGTGTTTACTATAATCTTTCTGTAAGACTTCAAGTACCATTCCCAGCACAACTGAAAAGGTTGTGCTGAGTAACTTTTTCCCACATCTTCATTTGCATTCTCTCCCTTCACGTACTTTAATTGCTTCCATTTCCAGCTTCCTTGGAGATCAATCTTAGGGTTGGGCACAAAGCACAGCCAATGTTTCCCTACTTGCTTCAAAACCAGCCCTTTATACCTTAGGCAACCCTCACAAGTGGGAGCAAATCCTTCTGGGATGCATTAGCACTCAAATAATTAGAATGGGAAAAGGTGGCCGGGGAGGGGAGAGAGAGATGATAAGCTGAAGACAGGGATGCAGCAAAATTAAAATACAGTAAGCAGTAAGAAACATACATGTTATTTTGTTCCATTAAATGCTGGAGCAATCTCAGGCCAGGGAAGCGAGTGAGAAGGCTCTTAATTTCTATTTAGAAATCTCCTGTGTTATAAAGGATTGCCTGGGTCTATCTCATAGGCAACTGAAAGACTAGAAATGGTACAGTAAAATCTATGAAGATCAACCACTTCTGTATTACCTGAATGTTTCCATAGGTTGTAATCAAACTATTTATTCCGAAAGAGAGCTACTAAGAGTTCACCTAATTAGATTCACACAAGGGGCTATTGGGGAAGGTGGCGGTGAAGCTTTTTCCCCATGAACTTCCTTGAGTTAACTTATTTTGGGCAATTATCTCCTTCCCTAGCAGTACACTACTTCTCATTTCCCATTTCTCAGGAGGCTTTTTGGGGTGGAGCACAAGTAGCTGCAGGGGAAAAGAAGGGACAAGGAACTTTACTTCCATGAACTTCATTTGTTACATTATTAGGTAAGTTTTTTAAGGTGGTTGTAGCCACTTGCCCCGGTTTTATCCTTAAAATTATTTTTCTGCACTTCAGGTATTAAAGGTGAGTGCTTTTCTTATCCCTTCTATAACTCCACTGCCACCATTTAGTTGCAAATAATTCCAGTATTCACCTTTTCCCCAATATAATGGCTGTATTTAGGAATACAATATGATATAATATTATTGACAAGTAACATGTAACATCTTTGGTAGTTATTTGCTTTAAGATGTAATACATACTTTAAAGAGAAGACTCTTTACTTGTTCTTGTTCTCTTTCCTAATCTAAACTAACAGCCAGTTGCCTTTATGCTTCTCCTCCCTCAGTTAATTCACAGAGAGGAGTTCATCCAAAGTCTTCCTTCCGCTCAGGGATTCATTCACCCAATAAACCTACAGAATTCACCAGGGTCTTTACCCAAAGTCTTCTTTCTGGTCAGATTCATTGCTTCCTGAAGAAAACTGCCCCAAGCTGACTATTAGCTCTTCTGCAGAATTGCTGGATGACACTGACTGACTGACTGACCCCCAAATATGCTGCCCCAGTGCTCCCCAGTCTGAAGGCTCTCTCACCTGCTAAACTGTCTCTGGTGGTTTCCCTTGGTGGCAGCAGCTCCTGCTCCTCTTATCTGAAGCCTAGGGTGGGAGTCTTTTTAGAATAAAGCTATAAACTCAAACAAAAAAAAGCAACTTGTCCCTGGCAGGACCTCCTGGCTGTCTTAGCCCACTGAGGCCTGGGACAACTGTACCTGGCTGCCCCCACCCTTGGCACAGGCCTGCTCTCAAGCTGTCTCTAACCTCTTCTTTAGTGCCCCAACAAATCACATCAAGTCTCCTATAGACCAGCCAACTGATTTAATGGCTGCTAAATGGAGCCTACCCTTTTATTCTCTCCAGAGCCCTCCAATCAATCACCAGGTTCTTATTGAAAATCGAAAACCTTGTTGGCCTGTAACTGTGAACCAATTGGTTTCAGTGAGATGTCTACAAAATGACCTTTTAAACTGTACCCCATCATTTAAAAGCTAAATTCCACAGCCATTCTTACTAAAAACCTCACAAGTTACCTAGGGTGGATCTAAACACAGGGAAAAAAACTGCTATAAATTAAATCATTACAGCAAAAGATTGGGGGGGAGGACAATGCTATGTAAAAATGCTATAACAAGGTTATGTGCTCTCTGGTGCCATCTGGTATTTATGTTGTTGTTGTTTAGTCGTGTCTGATTCTTCATGACCCCATGGACCAGAGCACGCCAGGCACTCCCGTCTTTCACTGCCTCCCTCAGTTTCATCAAACTCATGCTGGTAGCTTCGAGAACACTATCCAACCATCTCATTCTCTGTCGTCCCCTTCTCCTTGTGCCCTCAATCTTTCCCAACATCAGGGTCTTTTCCAGGGAGTCTTCTCTTCTCATGAGGTGGCCAAAGTATTGGAGCCTCAGCTTCAGGATCTGTCCTTCCAGTGGGCACTCAGGGCTGATTTCCTTAAGAATGGATAGGTTTGATCTTCTTGCAGTCCATGGGACTCTCAAGAGTCTCCTCCAGCACCATAATTCAAAAGTTACATGTTTATAACACATTCAAATAGCTGTATTTTGACTAATGTAGCTGAGTCTCTAGTCTTCAGTGACACTATCGGCTCTATCTGTTCTTGTAGACTGTCAACTGAACCCCAATATCTCTCTAGTTTCGGTAAGGTCAGTCATTTCCCCTCTACACGGTTAACTGTTAGAAGAGAATTTCTCCCAATAAAGATCTGATTTCTTCACAGACAGACATACAGTTGTTTTAAAATATGGCCAGACAAATTAAACATGAAGCCTGACCTAGTATTTTTTCTTTGTAAATGTGTGACTAACTTACCTGGAAACAGCTTTAATTTATATTTTAATTATATTTCTCTTCATGTGGGGTAACCCATATTTGTCAAAATAGGACATTCTTAGAGACTTTTTTTGGGGGGGGGGTTCTAATTTCACAACAGTGAATTATGCCTAAATCTCCAGTCCCAGCAAGAACTTATTTTTAGAAAAAAACCAATTGTGTCATTCCTAAATTAGCACACTGCCAGTAGGGGAAGCTAGGCTTTCACAAACTGGAGGCACAGCTGGGCTCTCTGTGATACCATGTGTACCAAAAGCCATGTGCAAGCCACAGCGCCACTTGAAACTCTTTGAATCACTTGCACAAGCTCCAGGTCTGGATTGGAATGCCCTGCATTTATGGCACTTCTGAATCAGGAGCACTGACAAAGGAATGCAAGATCAGAGCAAGAACATGGGAAGTTTAAATAAGAAATTTCTGACAAAGTCAACCAATATTCTACTTCCCACAGAAACAAATGGTTCCCAAATTTTTTTCATTAAACTCTGCTTTTTACCTTTGCTTGAAGCCTTGTATTGATTTTGGAACTTCGCTTTATAAAAATACTTGTCTTACAGATTAAAAAAGAGTGGACAACTTTACTTCTCTTTTCTTGAAAGAAGCATAAACTATTCATGCATATTAAATAGAACTATAATTTATCTTCTAATAGACTTTTGCCAAGGGATCTATTTTTTTATCAGGCAGTCAATTAAAATTTGGCATTTTCTCCCTCTTACAATACATAGAAAGCAGGTTTTATTCATGGAATTTTTATTAACACGATTGTTTCCTTTGAGTATCTAATGCATTTCATTATTTTGTGTTTTATGTAAACATGTTTTTTTGAAATGCAAAGTGGCAATTTGAAATTCAGCGCAGAAGGCAGACAGCTGATAAGGCACAAAAGATTTCAGTTTTAGTGTTCACTGATCTTCCAGCTCCAGTGTATATTATATTCATTTGTTCATTACCCATAGTGCTGTATTTGCTAATGTTGTTCAACTGGGATGAATTGCTGTGGTTCCGTTTTATTATATAGGAAATCTACATAAAAGCACACAGGCAATTGCACATCATTTCAAAAAGTCTTAAGACATTTGCTGAAAAGTTGAAAAATAAGCTCTTGCTTTAATAATAAAAACAAGCTCTTGCATTACTTAAATCCAATATGGCTAGAGTCTTTTTATGCGACTAATACCACAGTTTCGAAAGAGATTCATTTAAGTCATAATCCCTCCCCATCAAATACATTCATGTTCCCACTTGAAAAACCTAATGAAAATTCTCTCAGGTATGTCAGCTGGAAAAGTCTCCCAGATGCACACTTGCTGAACGCTAATGTATCAGAATTCAAGATGACCAGCTGCTGATTTCACATGACATCTATGCATCTGAAGAAGCAGTTTTTCCTCAAGCACAGATTGCAATGTGAACACGAAGAAGTGATTGCCTGAATCATTCAAACTAAGCTGTAATCTTCCATGCCAATCAACTTCCATAAACATGTAAAACTGAGTGATGGCCCTTTCTCCAAAAATGTTGCCTGCATCATACTCCAACCATTTTGTATTTATTCTGAATGCTAAGCAGGTACTTAACTTTACCACTGAACTCTATGGTATGTTAGAGTACTTAGGTTTGCCTGAATCATGCCTTGAACTCCATCAAACTTGTCTCTATTAACACCGTCAATACTACAAATGTATTTTTTTATTTTTGCCATTTTCCAGAATATGTATGCAAAAATAAGTTTTGACATATTTAAAAGGAATATGCAACATATTGGATATCAAATTCGAATAAATGTTTTCAAATAAACAATGGAAGAATTAAAATGACAGTATCTTATAAATAAACGTTGAACGAATGAGAATAAAAATAGGATGTGATCTTATTTGTTACCTCAGTAGGTCTGTCATTTAAGCTGCCTACATGCCCATAGTATTAAAGATGTTCTTGAATTCATGTTTAAAAAGGAAACTATAATCTCCTTTCCCAGAGGGATCACATGAACAGCACTGGAAGGTTATTTCTGAATATAACCATCATGCTCTCCATGACAATGCCAACCACGAAAAGTATTATTTTTTTTAAAAAATGTGATCATAAATCCCTATGGTCCCACATATGTGCAACAAACAAAGGTGTCTGCTGCTATAATTTGGAGCAAGGCCATAGCTCATTGGGAAGCCTCATGATTTGTATGCAGAAGGTACAGGTGAAACCTATAGCATCTCCGTGTAAAGAACCTCATGTAGTAGGGCTGGAAAAAACACATTGACTAAAATTATACTGAAAGCACATGATGTATGTGCTTGTGCTCTCAGTATTTTGATCATATGAAATAAACTTTGCTGAAACTTTGATTGAATGTGTTTCAGTCAGAACAAAGCTACTAAAGACATTCCTATTGCGTAGGTCTGCAGCTTTTAGCTCAGGGGATGTACACAACACAGCTTCAGCATTTTTCATTGTCTTATGGAATAGCATTCCTCTGAACTTTAAGCAGATTTTTTTAAAAAAAGAGCTCAGAGATTAGTTTAACGCAATATCTTATTTTTGCTACAGGAGTGTAGAAATACTATCTTTTTCTCTAGTACTTCCCACCTTGTATATTGGAGCTCACCTGAAATCTTACTTAACTGGGATCAAACTTTCCTAATCATTGAGATTCCCACACTCTACATATTGGTTTACTACATAACAGAAACATATATAATAAGATAAACAATGTGGCACACATAAAGGCAGCCATCAACCCCCCTACTCTCTCTCTCACACACACACACACACAAACACACTCACATTATTACACATATTTCCAATTCTCCACCACTGCCGCCACACACACATTTGCGGGGTGTGGGAGACAGCAAGTCTTTCCTCCATTAAATATCGCCATATATATTCTTTCCCACTCATCCCTTCGTTTTATATATTAAGTCATTTTACTAATCAGCTCAGGATGAAAAAGCTCCCAACACCTGGTCTATATGGAGCAAATTAAGCTGCATTTACACATCCATGCAAACAGATTGTCAGAAGCATCAGGAAGATCTCCACAGGGGCACTCATGTGCACTAAGGTATTTTCAGAGTGGCTTTGAACATGCATTGCACGCAAATGCCACCAGCTGCCTGCACAATTACTTGCACACTTCTACCTTAAGAAGTTGTTTGTAATGTTCAAATGATTTAGTGCAAAGGAAAGTTATGTTGGCTGTGTAAGTAAAACCAACCTAGGCAGCAGCTGATAACAAGTCACCTGTAAAACCTGAAACTGCTCTCAGATTTCACTAAAACTTGCCCTAACTTGAGGTTATTCCTCACACACTCTTCTTAAGGATCAGAAGGTACAAGAATCAAAGAAGTTACAGGTAAGTAGAATTTGCCGTATTTTTACTACACTAAGATTGCTTAAATAAATTCCAGATTTGTTGATATAAATTGTCTAATAAATCCTACTTTCTGCAGAAACTGGAGATAATTGTGTTAAAAATCCAGCAGCTATTGAGATTCAAATGAAAGGCATGACATTATACAATCAGACTGACTCCAGAACTGATGCACCATGTTGATATTTAATGATAAATCTACTGAAGGCGATTCAAATGGCATTAAAATACACAACTATTCAGGCATAGCAGAGACGGAGAGGAATGAGAATGAATTTAGTAAATTAAAACTTGCATTATCTATCCCAACAGGTGATTTGTAATACGTTGTAACGTCCCTGTGTCAAATGAAGAGGAAAATAGGAAGCCATTTGGCAAACAATGGACTGAAAGAGCAAGTTATTTCTATTTGTAGCAGGAGACTAGCTTCAACAGAATCTCACTTTGTACCTGAGATTTGGTGGAAATGTACAGTCACCTTCTGAAACTGGGGCCGAATCTACCTAGATGCTATCCTGTGTCACTAACATGAAAGTGGCAGTGAAATGAATATGAATATCAAGACAAGTCTCAGGAAGACTAAGCTCAAGACCACATCCTCTGGGTCAGCTACAGTTCTAGTGGGGAATTGCACCAGAGCTTTTACACAGCTTTTGTTCATTTCAGTGAAGCTTATACAGAAGAACTTGCAGATGGTTCGTGCCCCTTACCACCTTGTGAATAGGCAACAAGTATATATATATATATATATATATATATATATATATATGCTCAAAAATGTACTGTTTGACATTTTTCAACATTTTGAACTAGGGAGGAAATTAAGAAGCAATTATGGAAAAAAATATGCATCTCAGTTCAGTAACTCAAGTAAACATAGTACAATTATTTTGAACATATTGTGTGGGATAGCTTTAGTTTTACTGTTGTTTAGCTGTTGTTTTAAAAGGATGTTTATATGCTGTGATTTCAGTTTTATTGCTTTCATGGAGGTTTTTATTGTTCCTTGATATTGTACCCTAGCTTGGTGAAGCTATGTTGACAGGATAGATAAAAGTTTGCTACAGTTCTACTTTGATGGTGCAAGTTCTATGCTGGAAATAAATAATGGCAGACAGATCTTCTGCAACGTGTTGAAGTAAAGACCTGGTTCACACATAACACTAAACCATGGTTTATGAAACTATAGTTTATGAAACTATAGTTTCATAAACCATGGCTTAGCATTATGTGTGAACTCTTCCCAGCAGCTTAACTATAGTTTGTTTACTGCCAACAAAGCACAGTCTGGAGTCATTGTTTGTTAAAATATGAAGCTTGGTTTGTTTTAACTATAGATCAGTGTTATATGCAAAGTCAGCATCTCTTTTAACCGGGACTTGTTTGAACACCCCACTGCAGATATTTGCAAAACTACAAAAACACTAGGCAAAAGTGGCTGAAAAATAAGAGGAACTTTGGTGGGGGGGACAAGTTGTAGTTTGTTCCATCACTTGTGGGAAACTCATGAATAATTCATGTTTTGTTAAGAAAACATTGGCTTTACACAAACCATGGTTAGCCTTACGTGTATGCCAGGTGTCTCTCAGACCCAGAAAAATCCCAGCAAGCACTCTCTCTCCAACCATCACAGCTACTGATGATCAATATGGTATCCTACACATTTCTGAAGTTCTTTTGGGCAGCAATGATGCTGAGTGAACTCTTGTACTTTGAAAGGTTGAGCTTGATTCAAAGTGGAGTATACAACTTACTTACCGTAACTCAGATGCACAAGACCTATTTGCTCTGTTGGATTGTGAATTGACTCCTATCAGCTATAGCTTTGGGATGTTCCTCCATTTAAGGAAAAATAATACCCTACTCTGCTTGGCTTTATGTGAAATAAGAAAGAAATAGGATGAGAAATATAATGATTAAACTGCACAGAAAACCTCCCGGGGTCTAGAACAGAAAAAATAGGTGCTAAAATAAAAATGTAATATTTGTATTTGTGCCTCTGAATAATTAAAGTATGCATGCATACCCCGCCCCCCCCCCCCCACCGCCACAGGTATATATTAAAAAATCAGCAACATTGCCCAAGCCACAGTGCATTAGTGTTCTAATGCATATTGATTTCTGGGCAAATATCATCTTCTATAAGCTCTTAAGAAAGTCTCTTTGGTTCCTTTTACAATCCACAAAACTTTATATAGATTTTACGCTCTAAAAAATTCTATATCTGAAAACCAACCTTTCCTAATGCATTTTTTCTAACTATTCATGGTAAGTTGGGGTTTTTTAAAACTCTAGTGAATACAAGCAAAAAGACACTGCACATTAGGCAAGGGAGCATAAGAAGAGCCAAAAATAAAATCCCAAACAGATTATCTTTCATGCAAAACTGCATGAAATCTAAACGGCATATCTAGTGCAGTCTCCTAGTTTTGGGGGGAACCCTATAGAAATGTTCCTCTCCTTTGCCAGCACACAGGACACACAAAAGGATGGCATTAATTTAAGATTTACTAGTGTGCAATAAGGATACGGAACACATTGTAGATATCTATCAGACCACAGAAAATAGCGATTATAATGGAAAATGTCACACACAGGGAAGCATAACAAAGCTTGTGGTCAAAGGAGCATTTAAAGATTTAAAAGGGGGGGAAGGACCAGCAAACAGAATGGTACAGTGCCCTTGTCAAATGGTCCATCAGATAGCAAAGAAGATGAAGCTCAACCAATAGTCAAGCTAAAGTTACCATCAACAGACCTTCTCATGGTATAAAAGATGGGTAGTTCCTTGATGTGCACATACTTTCCAAATTATTTTTTAAGCCTCATGGAAATTTCCCAGAATTTTAGTACAAAACATTTCTCCTGAGGACCACTTTTTTTTAACAAGCAATTTACTCTACTACAATGGCTTTCTGTAGGTTATTTGCACTGACATATGCATTTGTGTACACTTTTTGTTGTTGTTGGAGAACTGCCATCTCACAAAAGTGGAAGAAATGAGAATTTGGAAGCACAGCTGCATTTCACTTTGTGTATTTTTTTTTGAAATGCAAATTAAGTAGGTTTGCATTAAAATGTGAGGTGTACCAAATTTATTCCCCATTTCTAATGGTGGCATGCTTTTGTTCAGGGTTCTAGCTAGCCAAACACGCCCATTTTCAGGATCTGTTTTCCATTTCTTCACCCCAGCCTGATTTTCTGGTTTGTTTCCCACAAACAGAAACTCAGCATCCTATAGTCTTTCTTCATGTCCAGCCCTTACTAAATAAGGGTGGGAATGTGTATTCACAGTCCCCTCCCCCTAATATTCTATTAAAAGTACTTCTGCAAATTGGACTTCACCTAAGCCAAAACTGCCTTCTTGTTTGCCAGTGTTCTAGGTCTGGCAACATACCTGTCGCCACTCAGCATCTGAGTTTACTATCATAGGGTGTGATGGGCCAGGCTGCCTCGGAAACCCTCTGGCATTAGCCATTCAGGGTGAGAGAAAAGCAATTAGCTTCATTTGCCCTCTAGGATATAATTTAATTCCTGTCATAATTTTATTTGTATGTACAGGTTGCCAGAGAGGAAGAAGAAAGAAAACATAGTGTTGCTGCAGCAGTTGTTTTATGCAAACTACTATGGAAAAAGGTCAGAATTAGCACCAAGGAAGGCTTTTGGGGGGGGGGAGAAATCTCTTGTAAAAGTGCAAAATTTGCTCTAAAAAGTCAAGAAGTTGGATCAGCCCAAAGAATTTTTTTTCTTCCTGTAGTTGTAAGAAATTAGATAAGATTGTAGAATCAGCTCATCATTAGGAGCTTCACCCTCCTTATGCTATGAAGAAAGGTTTTTGTGGGGTGACACTGCCGTGAGGAGGACATACAACACAACCTCCTCTCATATGGTCCATGCCTTCTGACTTTGCTTGAGTGATCTGTGAAAAAGCCGCACTGCAGCAACTTCTGTTATGCAGAGATTCCCAAAGCTGGAATTGTCCTTTCAAAAAGTTTAACATCTCATAATCACAGAGTAAATATTCACAGCACTGGTTTAAAGGTCTTGCCCCGTATGAGAATCAACGGACAACAATCAGCTAAAATGCCAAAGAGGCTTTGAAAATATAATGCTAAAACGCAGGTGGGGAAAAATGATCCAATCTGTGAAAATAATAACATGCCAGCTGCTTATCTTGGGCAACTATTCACCAGCATATTTCACTGATATGTAGCGATATCTCAGCAATTTAACAAATATTGCTGAAATCAAGTCTTGCTCGAACACAACAAACTTGCTAGCAATCTAGGCCCTGCAGGAGTTCAAGAATGTATTTTCATTCAAAAAGGATTTGCATAATTAAGCTTTCCTCTATAAACTGGGAACGCTTGATAAATATTCCCACTGTTTCACCTGAATTTCAGAAATCAAAGTAATGGAGTATTTTAATGTACAAAAATTGCCCATGTACCCTTGTCAATGAATAAGAATTCAAATGAGTAAGAACTGCCATTTTGGAATAAATAATATCAATACAAACTGCTTAGGGAGATTCATCATTTCATTTTGAGCATCTGGTCTTCTGCTGAAATGGATTAGTTTGGTTTCTTCTAGTTTTTACGTTAATTTAATGGATAGTTTATAACAAGACAACTATAAAGTATCAATACTGGGAGGTGATGAGGAACACTCTGTGCTTTGTGTACCAATAGAGTATTTAGGAGAATGTGTATTATCTATTATATGAAAGAATGGAGCTGTACAATACAATAATATTTGGTAAAAATTAATGCCTATCTTAGAAGTAGGGATGCCTGAGAAATTCAGTCTCTGTAAATCTGATATAAACTGAGTTAATGTGCACCTCCCAAACTAATGTGCAGAGTAGAATTTAGATCAACTAGATTTCACATTTCTTGAATGGCCCAGCTCAAAATGCATATTAAAATACTTTTCAAAACGCTATTTGAGGAAAAAAATGTTTAGAAATTGGGGGGGGGGGGTTATATGAATTAAAATGTGAATTTGTGCAGGAATTCTTAAATATACAATGCAAATTAATGAAAACAACAGGACAGGCTTAGGGCAGATAAAGATGTTTATCTAGATAGCACTCACTGGGCAGTATCTAACATAGTACTTCTGCTAGTGCAATGGAACTTCTCCTCCCTTCCCTCCCACCCCAGGCCCTCCCCAGATTTGCTCTAGAGTGTTTGGGAAAAACACAGATTGGGGATGGTGTGGAGGGGTGCAAGGGAAGGAGGGGAAATTCTACTTTGCAGCCAAAAGTCATTGCACTCTTGGAAGTATGTTGTTGGATAATGACCCCCTGTCTCCAGTACTACCCTGGAACAGGTGAATAAGCAAGGAGATTTTTTCACACCATAGCTATGATCATCGGTTTGTACTAATGAACTGCCCCACCAGCCACAGAGTCTTCTCTTCACCATTCTTGCATAAAGTAATAAAATACAAATCTGAAAAGTCTATTTAGCAATCCAACCACAGCTTTATTTTACATCTTTTGACTTCTTACAATGCCCCAGCAAGGTTCAATGAAGAGAAAAGAAAAGAGGGGAAAGTGGGAGGCAGGAATGAAAGCAAACATTTTAGCAGCTTGATAGATCATTTAGAATCATAACAAGGCTTACATACAATTGCAAAGAATTATAAATCATATGCAGCCTGCCTTCTGCTTTAGTACAAAACGATGAGTGAGAGTGGCCGAGAATTCTATTTCCTTAAGTTCTAGCTTACAATTTAGCACAGCTTTCATTATAATGTGGCATTTATGCCACTAATTTTTCAGCTATTCAAGACAAACGTTACTTGAAGCAAATCTAAATTGTGTATGTAGGCAAAGTTTAATACTTACCCCTGGAGTGCTTTTTCTCCAAACCAATCTCCCTTTCCTAAAGTACGGAGGAAGATTGAATCTTCTCCAGGCGAATCTTCACGAGTAACATTTACCTGAACAGAAGAGTTTTTAAAAAATGACAGTGAAAGGATATTGGCTCTGAAAAGGTATATTGTACTGAGAAAAAGCTGTAAACTAAATTTTCTGTTCATATGCCAGTTCCATAATGAAGCCTTCAAGAGACCTTTTCCAAGCTAGCATTTTCAAACGTAGGCCCCATCTTGAAAAACGGGGCTATAATACTGGACTAGGAATCTTGCAAGTGTTACTAAGTTAATTTAAGGGTATACTACAGAGCACGGCATTTCTATGTGCTGCTCTGGTTCGCCAGAAGCGGCTTAGTCATGCTGGCCACATGACCCGGAAGCTGTACGCCGGCTCCCTCAGCCAATAAAGCGAGATGAGCGCCGCAACCCCAGAGTCGTCCGCGACTGGACCTAACAGTCAGGGGTACTTTTACCTTTTACAGAGCAAAAAGAAAAGATGTCATATCAATACTTTGATATCCTCTTCATCGTAACACTGTGATGTCAAATACCTAGATTTTGTAAAAGCATCTTATGATGCAGAATATCATGTGTTTCTTCACCCAAAGCCAACAGATTTTGTTTCACATGATTCACAACACATAACTAGAGCTGGATTGGGCCAGTGTTCTGAGTCTTACATTTATATAAGCCCTGGCTCATCCTGTTTTGAAACAGAAAAACAACAGAAATACTAAACAATACTCAACCATTTATGCAGTTCAACAACAGGGTTATAGGACACACACAAAGAACTCAAGTTATATTTTAAAGAACTGAGAAAATACTTGGGAATCTTTTTTCCTCTCCCAGAGGAATGATTGGCTCCATCGGTTACTATAGGGGTGGGGAAAAGATGCTGCAGGAGGTATATCTGCGGGGGGGAGGCCTTCACTGGGGAATGGGGACTTTGTCCAACCCCTGGATTTGGCCCTCACGTGTTTTAAAATCATCAATATGCAATGCAATGTGGGTATGTGGCCAACTTTCAGAGGGTTGTGGGTAGCTTTGCCAGCTGAAACAATTGCCAAAGCGCACACAATCCCTGGCTGACAAAGGCTTTGCTCAGGCAGTACAAAGCATTTTTCAGGCGGAGAAGGCAGTAATTCTTCTCCTGATGGATTTTCATCCAAGCGGGGGTGGGGGGAATGAAGGTTTTAAGAGCTTGCATCTCTCCTTTGAGACAGGCAATTTAACAAGCCCATGAAATTCTTTCCTGAGCCTGGCGCAGGAAATGTTCACTCACATTCCCAGTTTTGGTTGATATATTTTTCTCCTAATAGTTTCACAAGGCTGGAACTGAATGTTATGGCAGGTGCTGGGTTGCTGCCCAAAATAGCAGCCCCTCATTCTACCCCCTTGTTCACAATGTCAGGAATATGCTACATGGGACATAGATGACATCATACAGCTGCGAGTTTTCCTGTTTTAAGAGTGGAGTATGAAAACTTGCAATGTAATAAAGTCATGCAACATCAAGGATCTCTAGATATTTAAGGGAGAATAAAAGAGGCCTGTGGATGGGGGGCTTATATCTGTCATAAGGTGAGGTTTCAGATTCAGAACTGGCCCACCTGCTGGCAATTATGAAAGGTGGGGCTGCCCACCTGCCAGTCACATGACATCATATGACACCAGGTGATTCAACTTCAAAAGCAGGCTGCAATGGATGAATCAATGCAAACTATGGCTGTAAAGGAAGATTCTTTATTTGCAGCCTTGACTTGAATTCAAACAAGTATCTAATTCAAGCCGCAGTGGCAACTGCAAAGGAAGAACTAGAAGTGCACTCGGTGGCTGCATTCCTATGGCAGTTTATTTCATCTCCATTACTTTTCTCTAACTGTTAAGTTCTGCATTATATCTGAGCTTTCACACGACGTAAAGCCACTTCCGAAACTAAAGTGGGACATAGTGTAAGTTTAGTGTCAATTTCTGTGTTATTTACTTCCAGAAAAAAAGCAGTTTGCAAATAATATGGAAATGAGTTTTAAACTTGTGCTATATTCCACTATAGTTCTGGAACTGGCTTCTACATCGTGTGAAAACTCCAATATAGCATGGAAGTTAACAGTTAGGGAAACATTGTGAATGTGGAATAAATGGCTATCTGAACGCTCATCATGTATACAGCCGATTCCTCTTTTTCAGCTTTAATCTGGTGCTTTAGCTCTTCATTTTGTTGTCAGAGAGACAGAAAAAGGCGTCAAATTCAAAAACTGAACTCCACCTGCAGGTGGGAAAGGAAGAATTGGGAGTGCATTTCAATTTCTTTTGAATTTGGTACTACAGCTTTACCTGTCCCATGCCTGGTATCATATGTCATTATGGGATGGGCAGATGGGTGTGTTTTGGGCTAAGTCACAGCACAGGTCAAATGGGGAGGCTGGACTGTCATAATTAGGCCTGTAGGCTGAGGTTTCCTACTACTGATAATATGCTTCATTATTCCCTCTAGAAAAGCCAAGCCTCCACATGTTTCTTCCTAAACACAGTTGCCATGAAATCAGTTGCTGGAACTATGGCCAGGGAGGTGGGGGTGTGGGGAGAGAAAACTAATATGTAGTATACTTAACATAAATATAATAAATCCATTTTATTAATTTCTAAGGTATTTACATAACTTATGCTTTGAGCTTAAGTAAATATCCAACATTAGGGTCATTATGTTCGGTTACCAACTAGTCTTTGCTCATTCTAATTACCCTCCACATTAAGCAAACAGATAAAGCAAAGTTCACATCCAGTAGCTGCGAAACAGAAGAACTGCAGATTATGCAGTTTAAGGAGGAGGTCTCCATAACAGGTCAGAGACAGGTGGCATGCATATTTGTGGTACGACAAGGTTAAAGCACATAAAGCATTTAAAAACCATATTGTCAGGAAAGCATTGTTTAATATCTGGATAAGATATAAAGACTTACTTGAAAATAAAACCCCAAGGTGGTTATCACCGATGGAAGCAAAGGCTCAGAAAAAGCTCAATATGGAGGCCATGGCCGAAATATTGGGAAATTTTGGAGCAAGAAGGAGACAAAATGAAACTGCAGAGTTTTGAGAAATTAAAAGATAAAGTGCGAGACTGGCTTCACTATTATCAAACAAGAGAGGCTTATAATTTGGACAAAAAAATTGGCTTCCAGGTGGAAAAATCAAAACTGGAAACAGAACTGTTAGATCCCAAAACTAAGATACTTTCAAGAATGTATAACTTGTTGTTAAAATGGAATACTCAGGATGAAACGGTTAAATCTGCTATGATTAAATGGGCACAAGATGTTGGACATAACATTATGTTTGCTGACTGGGAACAGTTGTGGACCACTGGTATGAAATTTACGGCATGTAATGCCTTAAGAGAGAATATTATGAAAATGATATACAGGTGGTACATGACACCAGTCAAGCTTGCAAAAATATATCATTTGCCCGATAATAAATGCTGGAAATGTAAAGAAAATGAAGGTACATTCTTTCACCTTTGGTGGACGTGCCCAAGGATTAAGGCTTTCTGGGAGATGATCTATAATGAAATGAAAAAGGTATTTAAATATACCTTCCTGAAGAAACCAGAGGCCTTTCTCCTGGGCATAGTCGGCCAATTGGTGCCAAAGAAGGATAGAACTTTTTTTATGTACGCAACAACAGCAGCAAGAATACTTATTGCAAAGTATTGGAAGACACAAGATTTACCCACCCTGGAAGAGTGGCAGATGAAGGTGATGGACTATATGGAATTGGCGGAAATGACTGGCAGAATCCGAGACCAGGGAGAAGAGTTGGTGGAAGAAGATTGGAAGAAATTTAAAGACTATTTGCAGAAATATTGTAAAATTAATGAATGTTAAAATGATGCTGGATTGAAATTAAGTGGTATTAGCAACAAGGTTAATAAGAATATGCAAAAATGGATTGATAATGGATGAAATTATATAGATATAATATGCTAAGATATAGAGTTAAGACAAATGAAAGAGGGTAAGGATTTGCTGAATTGATTATGTAAATGGGAATACAAAAAGGGGAGGTGTGAGGAGGTCAAGGAAATATGCAAATGAGCTTAAAGATTTCAAAAAATGGATTTGTTTTTAATTTTTTTCTATCTATGTGTTTTTTGTATTTTGTATTTTCTTCTTCTTTTTTCTATGTATTTTTGTATTTTCTGTCTTTTCCCTTATTCCTTTCTTTTTTTGCTTTCTTTTTATTCTGTAAACTTCTGTTTTTTGTAAAACCTTAATAAATATTTCATAACAGGTCAGAGACAGTTGCAAGTTTGAAGGCCATGTTTCTGGCAGGCTGCCCTACATCCTTTCTCGATAAACCTGATCTCTGCAGTAAGAGGCAATGCATGTTCAGGACTTTCCCTCTAACTTATTTTTTTCTACTAATTTGTTTCATCCTTGTTAAACAAAACATATTAATAAAAATTAAAATAGAGCACAGCAAAACTATTAAGATAGCATTAAAATAGGAGTATAATTAATACAAAGCATATAATTTAATGTAGAATGCACCAACAGAAAAATCTCAGAGCCAGATTAAAATATTACTAAACTGGAAATAGAATCATAGAATCATAGAGTTGGAAGAGACCACAAGGGCCATCGAGTCCAACCCCCTGCCAAGCAGGAAACACCATCAGAGCACTCCTGACATATGGTTGTCAAGCCTCTGCTTAAAGACCTCCAAAGAAGGAGACTCCACCATACTCCTTGGCAGCAAATTCCACTGTCGAACAGCTCTTACTGTCAGGAAGTTTTTCCTAATGTTTAGGTGGAATCTTCTTTCTTGTAGTTTGGATCCATTGCTCCGTGTCCGCTTCTCTGGAGCAGCAGAAAACAACCTTTTTCCCTCCTCTATGTGACATCCTTTTATATATTTGAACATGGCTATCATATCACCCCTTAACCTCCTCTTCTCCAGGCTAAACATGCCCAGCTCCCTTAGCCGTTCCTCATAAGGCATCGTTTCCAGGCCTTTGACCATTTTGGTTGCCCTCCTCTGGACACGTTCCAGTTTGTCAGTGTCCTTCTTGAACTGTGGTGCCCAGAACTGGACACATACTCCAGGTGAGGTCTGACCAGAGCAGAATACAGTGGCACTATTACTTCCCTTGATCTAGATGCTATACTCCTATTGATGCAGCCCAGAATTGCATTGGCTTTTTTAGCTGCCGCGTCACACTGTTGGCTCATGTCAAGTTTGTGGTCAACCAAGACTCCTAGATCCTTTTCCCATGTACTGCTCTCAAGCCAGGTGTCACCCATCTTGTATTTGTGCCTCTCATTTTTTTTGCCCAAGTGCAATACTTTACATTTCTCCCTGTTAAAATTCATCTTGTTTGTTTTGGCCCAGTTCTCTAATCTGTCAAGGTCGTTTTGAAGTGTGATCCTGTCCTCTGGGGTGTTAGCCACCCCTCCCAGTTTGGTGTCATCTGCAAATTTGATCAGGATGCCCTTGAGTCCATCATCCAAGTCGTTGATAAAGATGTTGAATAAGACCGGGCCCAAGACAGAACCCTGTGGCACCCCACTAGTCACTCTTCTCCAAGATGAAGAGGAACCATTGATGAGCACCCTTTTCTCTCAAAAAAGCTTTTCTCTCAAAAAAGAACTCTACTTTCAGCCTGCTGTAACAGTATTTATTTATGCTCTACATCTTTGGTTTACTTTGTATATTAGTAATAAATAAAGAACTCTACTGAGTGGGCACTTCCACTGAAACCCTACCACCTACCATGGGGCCTGGCAGATTGGAGAGCCAACAGAATAGTACAGAATAGTAATCAGATGAATACAGAATACAGAATAGTAATCAGATGAATCAGCTAGAGACAAGCCATAAGATTCATATGGTACAGACTATTTAGACAAGTAAAGATGATAACCAGCACACTGAATTGGTCTGAAAAATAGGAAGAAAGTTTTTTCAGACAAGCTAGAAATGGAATAACGTGCTTTCATAACCTGGTCATGATAGATGTGGCACAGAATTCTGCACCGACCACAACAGAACCATGACTTAGCATTGGTGACAGGCCAAGTCCTCCCATCCTAACCAGATTTTCTATAAAAGAAGTTGAGCTTCTTTCCAGAAAACAATAAAGATAGACAGTTTGGCTCAGAAAAAAAGCCAAGCTAACTGCCCACCCCTTCCCTCTTGGCTAGTCATCCCATCCATGAATTGTCTTCCCTGATATTCCCGTGATGACCCCAAACCCCTTATACCTTTCTGTTCAAATTATATTTAGTGATGGCACACTAGGAGCAGAAATGGCGGTGAAGACTGCAGCAAGGACAGAGATAAGCCCTCTCCAATCTTTCCCTCTAATATGCTGCTACTATGCAGGACCAGAAGTCCTGGCAGCCCTTGCAGGTTGTAGTTTTTCCAAGGGTTACTGCCTCTCTCCTTATCTTAGTCTCTGATGCTGCCTGCCAATGCTATTGCTGCCCCACTTTCCAGTTACAAATGTTATTTAGGGGGAAAGGGATTAGGGAATCAATGAACTGATGGTGAGGAGGTCTGAGGTATTGGAGAAGCCAAAGAATAAATTCTGGAGCTCCTATCCGAGCCTGTTCATCTTTAATCTGCACATTGACTGTAATTCACAATTTATGTAAGTACCAAGTTTCAAAACTGTTGAGATTCAAAAGCCGTTTGCTATACAGTCTGAGTGGGCTGACGTGTCAAAACAGATGCAAAAACTCCAGAGAAACATGCAGATCTCCTGGATATAACTTTGTTGTATTATAAACTGGCGTGTTTATATTTCTGTACAGATCTGGGGATCGTTCACAGGAGTCTTATCGTGTTTGGGAAATGTAACAGGTAAATTAGTTTTAACAGCTACACAATCATGTGATCACTGCAAGGGAAAAATGTGTACAGCTCTGTGTAATAAAACTCTTTAGGTTTTTCATTTGAAAAGTGCAGCCTCCATCGCCAACACCAAGTCACAACATCAAATTAAATGTGAAATATTGCACCCCCCTTGGCACTGCATGGGGAAAAAGCGAGGGTTGGTGTTACATCCCTATAATATGCAACTATTGCTTATGACATGCACTTTAAATAGGGTGCCACAAGAGCTTACCTTGCCTTTGCTGATTATGAAGAAAGTGTCCCCGCGAGCACCTTGCCTGATAATGTACTCTCCATTTTCATAGTGCGTCTGCAGAAAATAAAAAATTACAAGAACAAAAGAAATGTTGAATGCTTGTCACCCAACTTGCAGCTTTACATTTTCATAACATAATTCTTAGTGATGCAGCAACAACAACAACAACTTTGTTCAGGCATTGCAACTTGCATACTTTAAGAAAATACCTGTGGCAAGGAGTAAAAACAACTCAAAAGAAATAAACAGTCTTTGTCATAGTTTTCATCAAAGTATATTTCACACACTGTCATATACAAAACTGGTGATTAAGAGACACTTCACAAGTCCTCCTATCATTGTTTGTAGTAGTAATTCTGCTTTTCACTTTTCTCATTATCAGTAGTCATGATGAAATGGGAAGATAATATAATTTTATTTCTGAATCAATCTGAATTTGGCCATTTAACCCACCAAAACATCCAGTCCTAAACTTGTCATTTGCAGAGGACCCAAGGGCATATTTTCCTGTTAAATTGACAGTTCCGCAAAAAAGGAAAGATCCTTCCGGCAGAGCAGGAGCTTAAAGGTAGCTGTATAGAGTAGCTGTCAGTATAGAGGCTACATTCCCAAAGCCGGGGGACGGGGAGGTTCCTCTTGCCCAAAAATTAAGTCCACTGAGGTAGTCAGTTCTTCTCCAGCAAGGATAATCAGGGGACAGTGTCTTTTATCAAAGTTTTAAATTACATTGTTCATTAAATGACATTCTATTATGTGGAAGTCAATGTAAAAAAACAACAACCCTGAACAAATAAGCATTGAAGCATAAAAAATGAGGAGTATTAAAAAGGTGTAACAAAGTATAGACCTAGTTTCCTTCCAAAAAGTTGTTCACCATACATACTGATTTGCTTGCAAGGAAATTAGACAATGTCAGCTATTTATTATAGCTCCCATATAAAACACAGTCACAGCAATATGCTTGTTCCTCAACTATGAGAAAAAGCAAGTGTATGTGTGTTTGTGTGTAGATCAGGAAAATAGTATAGGGGAAGGCCTTGAGGGATTATTGTCTGGAGTAATAATGGATTTTCCACATCTTGCTTGCTTAGGTCCTAAATTTAAACCAATAAATGGCTGTGATCACTGTGTCTCTATTTGGGGTTCGGAGACAGTGAATACTTCCATGAGAAGTAATCAGGGCTGACCCACCCATGAGGCAAAGTGAAGGGGGCAGGACCCAAAAGGGTGTTCCAGCCTTCAAGGAGCACATTACCAGCTGCTACAGTGCCAAGAGTGGCTGTAGCCACTTGGAGGCTGGGTCAGCCTCCTCCTCAGCAGCCCCCCCCCCCGCTAATTCCACAGCAACTCTGGGCAAACAGGCAGCACTGCTGGTCTCCTCCCACCCTTGAGGAGGGAATGTGGAGACTGCCCTCTGGGGTGTCCTGGACAGGCCTCTTCATCCTGTAATCACCTTTGTTTCCCAGTTCAGCTGTTGGGTGAGGTTAATTTGATTCCTCACTCCCTTGTTCCCAATGTAGATCTTCACTCCCCCTCGTCTCTGGCGGGGAAGCACCATTTTGTGGATAAACTCAGCTGCCAAAATACCGGTATATCAGGCCAGCTTTGGAAGTAATCACATTACTGTTTTTAAAGGGGGAGGTTTAGAAATAGTAAGATGCCTCATTTTAATTTCTGACAGGACTAACTGCATGGCAATTATTTGTAGAATGTAAATAATACATTTATTTATTAGTGGGATTTTTTTTATTAACCTCAGGGAGAAATTGTAAATTCTTCATGGGGGGGGTAACCAATAGGAAGGCCTCAGTTATCCAATAAAATAGCATAACATTTCATAGACGCTGTAGCTAATTATGCCCTGAAAGAATCCAGAATTTTCTTTGTTTTCCCCGTTTTCCTTTCCCTGTTTTTTTAGAGGCAAACATACATTTCAATGTATTCTATTAACTGTTAGCATAACATTACAATAACTCTAAGACTTGAAAATATATGCAAACTAGTTGTTGTTTTTTACAATGTTAATACCTAATACCTTGAGGCAAATAATTCTATTGTAAAATTATCCAGAGTAGCAACAGAATCCTATACATGTCTACTCAGAATTAAGTCTTATTGGATTCAGTGATGCTTTCTCCCAGGTAAAAGTTTATAGAATACCATCCTGAAATTATATCCAATTCTTATGTTTAAATTATTTATTTCTGAAAGAGCAGCACCCTTCCCCATTTCCTTTCCAAAAGAGACACCTTCACTCTTTTTAGACTCCATGCTCTTAATCGTTTTAGCTGCCCTTTCTGAACTACAGTCAGTCATGCAATATCCGTTCTGAGATGAGGTCAGCAGTATGGCAAGCTGTATTTCAGGTGAGGATGAACCATTGACTTCTATAATAGCATTATGGTGTTTTCTGTATTCCTCTCTATCCCATTTCTTACAAATCACACTCCAGGCAATTTACCCATGTAGAGCAATGCAGTATAGACAGTAATACAGGAGACACATTACTTACTTCCATTCCACTAATGTGAATGGCACTACTGTGATTGACATTGAATTTCACTCACACTAGAGAAGTTGAATTGCTAAGGTCAAGAAAGGCCAAGCATTATTAAATCCTCCTCCTCTTGGAATAAGTTAATTGTTGGTCCTAAATATAGTAGTAGTAGCAGTATATAGTAAAGGTAAAGGACCACTGGACAGTTAAGTCCAGTCAAAAGTGACTATGGGGTACGGGGCTCATCTTGCTTTCAGACTGAGGGAGCCAGTGTTTGCACACAGACTTCTTTCTGGGTCATGTGGCTAGCATGACTAAACCACTTCTGGAACAATGGGACACCGTGACGAGTACCAGAGTGCAAGGAAACACTGTTTACCTTCCCGCTGCAGCGGTACCTACTTATCTACTTGCACTGGCATGCTTTCGAACTGCTAGGTTGGCAGGAGCTGGGACACAGCAACGGGAACCGCCAACCTTCTGATTAGCAAGCCGAAGAGGCTCAGCGGTTTAGACCACAGTGCCATAATAATAATAATGCTCATTGCTATACCCAAGCCAGGATGGGAAGGAGCCTTATATATTGCATAAACACAACTGAGATTTACCAGTCAAAACCCTGAGAGATAATCTGCTTATATGCGCATTCATGGGTTGTTGTTCTTGCTAGCACTTGGTGATGAAATGGCAGGGCAGTAGGTGAGGCAAGGTATAATGTTAAAAGCATGCTGCCCCTTTCTGGGTTTTTCTTGCTACAGCCCTAAGGTCTTCTGCTGTCTTAATGACTCAATTTTTCAACTTTGCTATCTAGGATATCTCCCCACGGAAGCCCTCTGCAGATACATCCTGCATTTTCTGGAATGCAGCTGAAATTCCCTTAGGTAGCAGTTAGCCAAGAATAATAGGGCTCACAATGGGGTATTTTCACTAATAGCAGAAGCTGAAGGATCACATGAATCTTGACAATTAGGCAGTGTTGCCAATAACAGTTACTTGGATCTCTCATTAAGTTCGGTGGAAAAGTTTACTGCACTATCCAATGAGCAAAATGGGGAACATAGTTTTCACTTGCACAGATGCAGTCAGTACTTTTTATGCCTTTTCTCTCCCCATAGAGGGCTTAATGGAACTGCCAAACTTATTTTACTGTAAGTTTGTATATGTGCAGGAAATCTAAAATGGGTCATTTTTGTGAAATACCCAGCAAAGCCCTACAATTTATGGTGTGTGTTTTTTACCACTGTGGATTATATAGTTTCCTCAATCAAGCAATTAGTTTTTGTATTATTCAAATAACCCCTTCTCAGAAGCAAAGTCAAACACCTGCTAGATACTCTCAGGATTATAAAAATAAAAAGTTTGTTACCATTTAAAACTGTCACGTGAAGGTTTACATTAAAATTTTGGTAATTAGATTTCTAGCTGATTCAGTTTCCATTTAGCAGAAGACCGTGACACACTGAACAAATGAATAGGTGTTAAACCACAGCAGTATACAACAATTCAGAGGTAGCACTCCTGATGGTTAAAGGAGACAAGCACAAAGTTGTCACAAAATTCTTGTCAAACTCATAATCTAACCTCCCTCCTGGTATTGGGGATGCTGAATCTTTTCCCGAGGTACCTGAGCACCTAGGGGAGATGTCAGAAATCACATCCCAGTGCTCAGCAACACATGGGACATGTATCTTTAAGGATGCTGGATGTTCATATTAAGGACTAAGGCACCTTGGGAAACTACAGTGGCCTGGCAGTGGTTAGTTAGCCAAATGTTTCGCAGAGACTTAAAACCAGGGGCATTATGGTAATATTCATCTCCTTTGGTTACTCTACAACATTTAATAATGAATGTTTATTGTCTTAAAAGGCCAGTAGCTTAATTTATTGATCAATCCATCAGTTGACTAGAGCAGACTAATAATCACAATAATTTATGACAAGTGAATGGGGGCGAGTCATCTAGATAGGCTGGTGGACCAGGATTCTATCAGAAAACACACATATAACTAATTAGGAGTTTTAGAATGAAGGCTGCAATCCTGTCAGTGGTACTTGTGGGCAGGATTAAATTCCAGGTGAACAATTAATTTAAGCAGGGTGACAACAAATCATAATCAAAGATAGTTGATTCCATGTTGATAATTTAATTCTTCCAGCTACTGTACTTACAATCAGTCTATGAATACGGGACAGCTAGGAGAGTAGCAGTTATGGTAAGTTATTAACAAAGATTGAGAACTGTTATTAGGAGGTCTGCTGCCTGGAGATGAATCTGTTTGCAGGTGGCAAGTGATGATTGCCTCTCATAATGAGAACCTTTCAGTGGGGTGTGGCACTGTCTGCTTATTATTGTTGCTATTACCATTTTTATCTTAGTCTGCCTTTTGGTCAACAGGTCCTCAAGATAGCTTACCAAAATACACAGAAATATAAAGCATACTCAATAAAACCTCTTTAAAACAATCACAAAAACAGTTCCTGAAGCAAGTCTGCTGCATGAAATGAACTAAAGCAACCCCTTTCCATCAATATTGCATTCATTTCCCAAGAAGTGGTAAGAAGAGGATTTACAAGCCCTTCACATTTCCCCCTATTTTGGTCTAATTCCTGGAGCCATTCACTTATTCGGCAGTTACATAATAGCTGAAAAACAACCTCAAGTCATGTATTCTCTGGTTATTCTATTAATTGGAGGAAGTGAGAAGTGGTAGCGTAAAATTTCTGCTAAACATCGCTGGATGACAGCGTGCCTTCTCTGGGCTGCTGAGTGTTGTAAAACCAAGCTCTTGAATGGCGCTATAATTGCACTTGACAGATGTCTTTACTGTAATCTGTATTTAGAGTTTATGATGACTAGAGCTTACTTTAGGTATTTAATATATTGTCCTATGTTACCAAATTCCAGGTCAGCTTTCAAAATACAAGCTGCATATTTTAATACAACAGTATCTCTAAACATCAACACAACAAACCACAGTAAAAAAACAACAACACACAGCTTGTTATTAAAATCAACAAATGCTTGACAAAAATACTTTTATAACTTTTGCCAAAATACAATTAGTGTCATGGAACATGCCCCATTTGGGAAGATTGTTTTCATGTATGTTTTCTTAATTAACTCGTTTTTATTCCTTAACTTCTCAACTTGTTCTCAAAAAGCAAATATGACAATGATCAAGTTTTACTGATACCCGAGTGTCATTACCTGGGACCCAGGTGAATGTCATGATCTGAGACCCACTGGGGTCAACATAGCAGGCAGGCGTTTCTAAGCATACATTGCTTTCATACATTGCTTTCACAGCACTCATATTTCTGCTTTGAGTCAGTTTCTGCTGAACAATAGCTTACAGTCCACTATCAGCAGCTAGCAGGAAGAGCAAGGAGAGGTTGTGCCGATTAAGAACGCAGGAGATCTGCCAAGTTCCTTCAGGCTAGCTGGAAGGTGAAGTACAGAGTACCCCTATACTGACATGCTCTCGCCCTCTGTCACAGAACAGGTTTCTGATACACAACTGACGTCAGCCTGCTGAGCCTGCATAAACATTTTCAGTCACAACCACAACGTATCTGTGCCATTGTCCTGCATAAAGGTATATAACTAGCTAAGCAGAGATTTTTCATGCACCTCAACCTGTCTTTTTGCTAATAAGCAGGGGTTCGCTTATCAGCTTCACATACCAGAAATGTGAAGTGGCCTTGAAGAGAGTAGAAGCTCCAAAATGATCGCTTCATGTAACAGACGACCAAACATGCAACATTTTGAACAAGACAGAAGAGGAGTGAATTTATAAACTTTGTTCAGAACTATCTGTTGCCATGCTTATTTGTAAACCAATTAGAAGTAAACATGAGGAGTCCACAAGCTGTCCACACATTCTGTTATCCAATCATGTTGCTGAAAGGGATTGTTCATGAGGTAAGCATGTAAAGAAAATGTAAAGAAAAGTATCTTGAATTTTGTATTTGCGCTCCAGAATTTGGAGAACTCCTCGGGATCATTTATTCTGCAATAAATTTGAACCCTTTCCATGACGTTGCTGCCTTTATTTGGCTAAAGAGGACTGGCATATTTCCAGACCCCCTTTGTAGGGTAGCATTACTACTCCTTCAATAAATCCTTACATCATTTGCACAAATACTGAATAGGAAATCAATTAATATTGTGCAACAGGAGCTGACAATACATAGTGTAAACCAACATATTGGCGATTACATTTCCTCTTAATTTGAAAGACATTTCCTTTCCCCAACTCTGTCCCTTTTTCATATTTTGCCACAAGGAAAATATATATATACTTTTTCTGGTGAAATACAGGGTGTTGGTTTAAAAGAAAGAAGATTAAAAAAAAGATTAATTGGAGCTGTTCATACAGTTTCAGTGATATGCTGCAATATAATTGTATTCTTAGAGCCTAGATTGCAAGCCTTACCATACAAATCACAAGGCCTTAAGAGATGCACATATCAACAAAGAAATTATTACTTAAGCCAAGAGAAAAGTTACAGTATTGTTGAGTTGCATAGCTTTAGAATTATGCAAAAGAGAGAGACATAGAATTGTACAGTTGGAAAGGGACCAGCCCCCTGCAATGCAGCCATAAACAACTGTTCCATGCAGGGATCAAACCTGCAACCATGGGATTATCAGCACCAGGCTCTAATCAACCTCAGCCACTTCAATCTGATCATGGAGCACAGAGCAGTCCTTCACACAGCACATAGGTAAACTGTGGAATTCACTGCCACAAGTTGTAGTAATGGCCACCAACTTAGACAGCTTTAAAGGGGTTTAGACAAATTCATGGACGATAAGGCTATTAATAGCTACCAGCCACAATGGCTGTGTACTGCTTCTAGTTTCTTAGGTGGCATGCATCTGAATACCAGTTTCTGGAGAATTAGGGAGAGGGTGCTTTTGTCCATGTCCTGCTTATGGGCTTCCCAAAGGCATCTACTTGGCCACTGCGAGTGTAGATCACTGAACCATAGGCCTTTAATCTGACCCAGCAGGGTTCCTCTTTTGTTCTTATTTACACCCTTGCAGCAAGTCACCACAAACAATAGTCTGCTCAAGCTGCTATTTAAAATGAGAGATTTTTTTTACAATTACACACACACACACATTTTCCACTTAAAATAGTAGGGTGCCATGATAATGAAAACAATCACAAACATTCCTTTCAAATTGCAAATATGGCTGAATCAATTTGAATGTTTAACATCCATTTTCCTCCCTAGAAGGTCCAGAGCCAAAAATGAAAATCTAACCAAGCTTATTTCTAATACCAACAAATCAGGCAAACATTTTGGACCTGTACGCTTCAATGAAACAAAACAAAAACCACCTCTCTCTGAACCATAATCCCAGTACATAAATAATCCCAGTACCTATGTTAAAATGGAGTAATCCTCTGCACCAGAAACCAGAGTTATTAAGAAAAAGGGATATTAGATGTCATGAACTGGCAGGACAACAGAGGGAGGAAGGGGAGGATCCCAGCAAGGGCTGTAGCTGGGACTGGGACACACTGGGGCATGCTGGGGATGGGGAAAGAAAGGTTGATATAGGAAGTACTCACAGGGAGGAGGAGGAGGAGGTGGGAGCCAGTGCATAGGAACCAGAGCAGCAGCACGCCTCACCAGAGTAGGCCCTGTCTCCACTAACACAGCAGGCTCTGAGGCGTAAGGAGCAGCAGGCAGGGTGCTCCAGGAGGCTAAGGCAGGCAAGGGCCCACTAGCTAGTTCTGGGAAGAAGTGTGTGATTCCTCAGCTGGAGTAGGCTTGATACAGGTGAGGGTCATATGCCTCATCAAGCTCAGATGCTGCAATCAGCAGGCAAAGTATAAAGGAGCAGCAGAGCTGAGGTGCTGTGTCTGCTCAACTGCCTATGTTGATGGGCCTTGATTTGGATGCTTCTGGACCTCCATGGGACTGTGCTTCAGGTTTGACTCTAGTGTCTTGACTGCTGGCCTTGGCTACTTGGATTGACCCTGAACCTCATTTCCTGATCTTTGAATTTTGAACTTTGCTTGCATGGATCAACCCTGGGACTCTGAACTTTGGCATACTGACTTGCTGACAACTGTAGCTTACACTAAAGCACACACTTTATTTTGTGGCACTTTTGAATCATTCTGTTGACTAGAAATCTTGATTTCATAATTATACTACTTGTGATATGAAAGTTGAAATTCCATATACATTTGTAGTTGGCATTTTACCTAGGCAGGAAAAAACAATGCCCAGATTCCTGCCTAGCTCCTGGACTTGATCGCTTGTTAAGCAAGTGAATTTTTTTAACGTAAGAAAACCGACAACATACTTCTTACCCTCACAAGTTCCTATAGGAAGTGGCTTACTATTTCCTAAAATCCAAGACAAATAAAATAACGAGGGTGCAGTACATTGCAGTGGACAAAATGCTAATTCCAGCCAAGGGAAGTGAGTCAAATCAAATCCCTGCTCATCCATGAAGCTAACTGTATTATCTTAGCCAAGTCACGCAAGAAGAGTTTTGCTGGGTCAGGTTGACCTAGTCCAGCAGTCTAACTGGTCAGCCAGATGCAGCGAGTTCCATCCTTAGTTATGAGATAAGTATGTTATCACTTGAAAGAAACAGCAATATGATTATTAGATCCCCTTTGAAATCTCTTGCCTGCTGGAATGTTAGGATTTGTTTTGATGTTACTGGCTTCTTCTTCTTCTTTTTAGTTCCCCCCTCTCAATATTCCTTAATCTACCCCATTTCTTAATTAAACAAAACAACAGAGAAGTGTTCGAGTTTACTTGCTTTAATGTTGGAGTATGTTTTCCAAGTATGCCATCATTCTGGCACCATGTAATAGTTGTGAATGTCAACAAGGCTGCTTGCTCAGCGCTCAGAGGATTTCCCCTGCATTTGGAATCTAAATACAATATTGGCCCACTCCACATAGAGGGGCTTCTGCAGCACCACATCTGTCAGTTCTGACCTAGCTATAGGGATTTGGTAAATAAGAAAAATGATGCAGGCAGCTCATGTTATAGCCTCCAAGCATATAGTCATTGTGACAGCTAATATTTCATTTCTACTGCTAGACATCTGTTATATCAAAGTTGTAAACTGCTGATGAAGAATCAAATATCATGAATCAGGGGATTAAAGTTCCTTTTGCTGTGTATAACAAAGGTCCATAGAGAGAAACCAAAGATGATTCACTCAAAACTGACACTTGCCCTTGCAGCTGGTGTGTAACATCTAGGAATCACTAAGGCTTGCACATTGTACAGCTGGATGTATCTGCTCCTGTTAAACAATAAACATCTAAAGCTGTATTTGAAAGGCACGGCTCAAGTTCTTTACAAAAGCCTGCAAAATTTTCTTTTTTCTGCCTATGTTTTCCTATGAAAACTATTTCCATTTTTATGAGGGCATTTAATGTACAATTTCCCCCTCCCACCGGGAAGCTGGGTTTCTGGTGTTTTCATGCCCATCTGATAGGCAAATTGTTTTCCTCCTAACAAGTTGGTGCTGAACCGCATGCTCCAATGTCTGAAAATGATCACTATGTATCAATGCACAATGGTGTCTGAAAAAGTGCACAACTGCTTGGAGTCAGTGTGTGCTATGCCATGTTTAATTGCCTTTGCAGGCATTGCTATTCCACATGGCTTCATATCTGAAAAATATCAGCATGTATTAGTCCACAGCCAGTATAAATCTAGTGCTTTTCTGAAAAAGTGCACAACTCTTGTGAAAAACTGAGCGACATCACCACACTAGGTTTTTTCACTTTTGTTTAACATAATGGTGTTGTATTCTAATGAACAGCAAAAGACCATTGTGAAGTTTACATGGGAACATATAGGTATGCCTTACTATTGGTCAGGCTATAGGCTGGCAGTATGGTCTTAGGTCTTTCCCAGCCTTACTACATAAGATTGATCTAAATTGTAGATTCCAGAGACTGATCTTGGGTGCTCATGGATACAGAGAATTTGGGATAGCATCGGGCTATGTGTCTTCCCAATCAGGCAGCTAGACCTCATTTGGCAAGCAAAGATGCTGGTCCATGTACTAACACGTTTTGGCAACTTTGGTTCAGTGCACTGTTTGTGTATTGCTATTTGACCCTGCTGGGTGACATTTTAATGCCCAGAATCCTTTGAAACAATATTAACAAACAATCATGATGGTGAGCTGAAAACCATTTTTCTATTTAATGGAAAATAATTGTTTGAACAAAATGTTTATAATATCAACCTTTTCGACTAAAGGTTAGAGGCTGTTTTTTGTTTTTTTAGGATACACTTTATTAAGTTGTTAAATGTCATGTTCAAAAGAATATACAGAACAAATGAAAGAGAAATGTCCCAATCCAAACACCTATAAGTCACAACAACGTATCTTCTACCCCTCGTGTTAAATTCAGAGCATTCTTCTCAAAGCATATAACTCAACAGGTGGTGAGATCTAAAACTGAACAATCATTCCTAGTATGAAATAAAATATTAGTGCCAAGTCCTTTTTACATAAAGGTATATTATTTTAGGACGCGGGTGGCGCTGTGGGTAAAAGCCTCAGCGCCTAGGGCTTGCCGATCGAAAGGTCGGCGGTTCGAATCCCCGCGGCGGGGTGTGCTCCCGTCGTTCGGTCCCAGCGCCTGCCAACCTAGCAGTTCGAAAGCACCCCCGGGTGCAAGTAGATAAATAGGGACCGCTTACCAGCGGGAAGGTAAATGGCGTTCCGTGTGCTGCGCTGGCTCGCCAGATGCAGCTTGTCACGCTGGCCACGTGACCCGGAAGTGTCTGCGGACAGCGCTGGCTCCCGGCCTATAGAGTGAGATGAGCGCACAACCCTAGAGTCTGGCAAGACTGGCCCGTATGGGCAGGGGTACCTTTACTTTTATATTATTTTAAAAGCTATATGCTGCCTTATAGGTCCAGGCAAGACAGTGAACAAAATAAATGCATAACAACACAATGCAGTATTATAATAAAACTTTAAAATTAATATGTGTCAGAAGGCAGTACATGAAAACCAACCAGTATGAAAGCCATTTCCAGAGGCATCGCAATAAAGCATCAATAAAACAGCAGCATGACAATAAAACATACATTAAGAGACATGCATAACTGGTTGTTTTTCAAAGCCTTTTGAAATACTGCAAAAGAAGAGTCCAAGCACACCTCTTAGGTGGGGTTGGATTCCACAAGGCAGGGATCACTACTAAGATGACCCAGTCCCTACAGCCCACCAGTCTAACTCAAGACCAATAAGTAAAGTACGGCCTCCAATGCCAAGCTTATAGCATGGGCAGGTTTGTGTGGCAAAGGCAGTTCTTTAAACAAGGTGGGCCCAAACTAGGGCTTTAAAGGTCAAGTCCAGCACTTTAAATGTATCAATAAAATATGTTGTCTGGCCTCAACAGTCACACCAGTGGCCACATGTGGTACCAGCTGGTTTCCAGATCATCAAAGGCAGCCCTATGTACAGTGCATTAAAATTTTAGTTAACTAGATTGCAGTCTAATGCTAGTTAACCCCTATTCTCTTCACACGCTTTAGCTGACTTATTACTGGTTTCAACCTACGGTATATTTTTGTAGGCTACTTTGAAAAGGTTCCTTTAAAGTGAGTCAGAAATTCATCATCCTCATCATTAGAATTTATATACCGCCCTATACCCCGAGGTCTCAGAAATCATTTTAATGTAATCATTTAACAAATAAATTGTCTGAAATATCTGCCAGGGGCAACAAAAGACAAATGCATAAAAGCAGCTGGTGTCAAGGTGAGCACTGACATCTGGATTGAGGCAGAAGGTTGTGGTGTGTATGTAGATACAATATTAATTATTCCTTAATTGAAATAATTTGTTATTAAATCTGATTTTGCATCACAAATCCATAATATCACAGAACTAGATTCAGCTTAGCAATGTATTTATACCACAGAAGGTTAAACAGGAAGAAATTTGCTTTTGATGCAGCTATATATATATATATATATATATATATATATATATATATATATACTTTTGAAAAAGATAGATATTCTTATTGATTATTTTTAAAAACCAAGGCAGAGTAGCGTTCACTAAAACATTTCACCCTCTATGTTTAATCTTCAGCATTGCTTCACAATATGAATTAGGTCACAAAGAGTAATAATCTATTTTCACTGGGACAGAAAGATGCGGCCAATATGAGGCGAGATCTTCAGGGCTGCTATATTTTATACAAAAAGATAAAACTGCACACGTTTCTAAGAGCAGCCAGGGTCAACTAATAAATCAGAGTGATAGGGCAAAGTGCCGTAGCAGAGCACTACATAAAGCTTTCTAATCTAAGATATAAATCCAAGATGAAATGTTGTCATCCGGCAAGAGAGACAGACACAGCACTGGGGCAGTGTGGCTTGCATCATAGCAGAGGGCAGCACTGGAACATGCTGATTTCAGTACTGAGTGAGATTGCTCAGCGGTTCTTGCAGAATTGAGCCCACATGGCAATATGAGAATAAATCATATGGCAAAGCAAAAAGAAAAAGTGACATAAGAACTAATGGCTATGCCCACCTCTGTATATTACTCATTAGTGGGGAATGAGTGCCATTTCAGGAGTTTAATTTTCAGTGTATGTTGAAAGCATACTATCTGAGGGATAGAAGCATGTTTTAAAAGATGATATATACAGTGGTACCTCGGGTTGCAGACGCTTCAGGTTTCAGACTCTGCTAACCCAGAAATAGTACCTCAGGTTAAGAACTTTGCTTCAGGATGAGAACAGAAATTGTGCTCCGGCGGCGCAGCGGCAGCAGGAGGCCCCATTACCTAAAGTGGTGCTTCAGGTTAAGAACAGTTTCAGGTTAAGAACAGACCTCCAGAACGAATTAAGTACTTAACCCAAGGTACCACTGTACATATTTCTGTGGGTCTCTCTCTCCCTTGTGTATACATACATATATTCTGTAATATGTGTAAGTGGTTCTAATGATGTTCAGCACTGTGTTCCATTGTCTGTGAATCGAGTGCAAAAAGCCAACCCCCGATTGCACTCTGGGTCATTGCATGTGACGGCAGAGCATGCATAAGCCCACGCCACCCTGTTACGACCCCTTTCTGGCCACTTCCGGGTCACAGTGATATGCGCATAAATCGGTTGTTGCCTAAACACTGATATGAACTAATGTACATTGGCTGTAATAGGATGAATTTTCACTCCTCTTGCCTCAAGGGTTCCACAGTAGCCTGGGTTCTGTTAAGGCAGAGCTTTAATATTAGTGTGTGTCGCGGCACATTAGTGTGTTGGCTGCAGTGTGTAGGTCTGTCGCACCTAGTTTAACCTCCAGTTTGCTAGTAAAACTGAATCACTGTGCTGCAAAATGATCCTTGTCTAAAAAGTGTGTCACCCACACGGAAAGTTTGGAAAGCTCTGTGTTAAGGGGTCAGTGTTGCTGACTGTGGGAGCAAAGGAAGGAAAGGAGATGTGCGACAAGATTATGTTGTCCATTATTATGATTATGACAAGATTATGTTGTTCCATTATGTTGATGATATATGCCTTAACCAGTGCTACGTGTTACTACAGACGATAATGGCAAGCAACAACAGCTATTCTTGTGTATCTTGGGCAAAAATAAAATGGTTTAATTTTACCTCTCCCTTCTATCATCTGGTACTCAAATGTATGAATAAGGTCAAAAGGCCATGGCTTCCTATTTTACTATTTATAAAACAGTTTTCATCCTCTCTTTCACTTAAAAATATGTCTTAAGGAAAAGTTACACACTTGTTCAAACTTCTCTGAAGCAACACCCTAAGGCAGTATTATAACACCACACTCTTTAAATAGTAGCTCATCAGCCTTAAGTTTACACATGAATAATTCATTATTAAAACAGTCATTTTCTGCTCTTCAGTCCTTTAATTACTTGGCTGTCTATTAGGCTCTGCTCCAATTGTTCACTCAGAACCACTCAGGATTATACCAGATGAAATAACCAGAAAAGAACCCCGTGTTTTAAAAAAATTATCACAAATGATGTCAATATATGAAATTATGATTTATTTATTTATTTAGAAATCCAAAGAAATTCAATTTTTTTCTTTGTAAGAATAAGCTTATAACAATTTATTTTATATATATATATATATATATATATATATATATATATATATATATATGTGTGTGTGTGTGTGTGTGTGTGTGAAATGTAACTTCTCCTTTAACAACAATTAGCACTTTTGACCAGCACCCTATCTTCCATGTACTGAAATATAGAAACTAAAAAATATTTCCCAAAGGACTGTTGGAGAAAGAAATAACAGCAAAAGGGTAAAGTATGTATTCTGACCTGAAGGCCCCCCCCCCTTCCTGCCTCTTTCCACCTAGGGCGGGGCCTGACAGGCTTCATAAGAACTGCTGCTGCTCCTGCCCAGCAAGGACTGGGGTATTTGGGGGAAAATTTTGTCAAGAGTTTTTGCTGTTATTTATATTAATTATAACACAGGTGGTGCTGTGGTCTAAACCACTGAGCCTCTTGGGCTTGCCGATCAGAAGGTCAGCAGATACAATCCCCGCAATGGGGTGAGTTCCCGTAGCTCGGTCCCAGCGCCTGCCCACCTAGCAGTTTGAAAGCATGTCAAAGTGCAAGTAGTTAAATAGGTAAACGACACTCCAGCAGGAAGGTAAACAACATTTCCATGTGCTGCTTTGGTTTCGCCAGAAGCGGCTTAGTCATGCTGGCCACATGACCTGGAAAAAGCCATCTGCGGACAAACACCGGCTCCCTTGACCTTTAAAGCGAGATGAGTGCCGCAACATCAGAGTCGTCTGCGACTGGACTTAATTGTCAGGGGTCCTTTACCTTTACCTTTTTATATTATTATTTTTTGTTTCTTTTCTTTGTATTTATGTGGAAATTGTTCAGTTTGGTTATGTAGTTTTGATGTGTTTTATTTATGTTTATGACTACTTTGCTATGTTTGTAATTATGTAAATCTTTTCATATTGTAAGCCGCCTTGAGCATTGTTTTAACTGTGGAAAGGTGGCATACAAATAAAATGATGATGATGTCAGAAAAAAAAACAAAAATATTAAAAATCCATCTCATAAAACCAAGGACAGGATGAAACTAGCATTGAGGTAGGAGAGACAAACTTAGAATTTTTTTTGCCTAGCTTTTAATTTTAATGAGAGGAAAGTAACTAAACTGCTCAATCTGAAAACACTTTTTGGGAAGAATTTTCACCCCCCCCCACACACACACATTCTACGGAAGGTAAATGACACAGCTAATTAGTATTATTTTTTATATGCAGACCACTAGAGGAAGTGCATGATTGATGCACCTCCCATTCTATCCCTCTTTACTGCTCTCCTGCAGTGAGTAAAATCCATCACTAATTATAGAAAAGGTGAATGAATGCTGAGGAGAGCACCATGTTCTGAGTTACAGCATTTCACTGTTCATCAATATAATATTTATGAGTTGGCTGTGCATACATGGCCTAATTGAATTTCAGAAAAGTTAAAGCAGTTTTAAATCCCTTCTGAACAATTTTCCAGAGCTAACACCCTAATTTATAAAACCACCAGCAGATGATCACAAGGTACATTTTAATCTGCTTTATATGCTTGCAATTCAATGTTTTCTGGATTTCAACACACTTTGTTATTTGCTTAAAACAAAGATGGTGTGTCATCGCTGGGTCAATCCTTTCGTTTCTATCACAACTGCATAACAAAACACCAGCATAACCCCTAGGGGTTGACAAATACCAAGAAGGAAATTATGTAATTATGTAAATCCTTTACTTCTTTAGCTTCACACATTGGCTTAGATTCATACATTTGTGAAATGGGCATGGACCACTATAGAACAGGGTCAGTGCCAAACTGGAGACCCAACAAGAGAAAAATATGACACTATGTATGATCTAGTTAAGATTCCTGCAGAAGGTTGTGTTACAGTTAGATGATCCTTGGGGTCCCTTTCAACCCTATGTTTCTATGAATCCATTACCACATTGGTATGGATAGTATTGTTATTCTGGTTATAAAGACATTATCCCAAGCACATAAGTTGGAACCTTTACTTTATTACATAATCAAAGACCATGTTTCTTGTTGTGGGTGGCGGGGATCTGCTATGACCAGTTCTTTTTTCTGGGGGTACGCAGGGTTACGCATACACCTAAACATTTTGTGAATCTAAATTTGGCTTCATTGAGGGACAGCAATTCAATGAGTAGGAAAACGAGAGTACCCCTAAATTTTTTTAAAAGAAAAAAGCACTATTACTGTAATCCTGTGTACACCTACCTAATAGTAAGTACCATTAAAATCAGTGGGCTCTACTTCTGAGTAAACCTAATTAGTATTGTGCTTCACATAGTGTACAAGAATCAGAGAACTTGTGCCCCTAGTTACACCAATCAATAGTGCAATCCTATGCACAGTTTGCGTGGAAGTAAAGCACACTAAACTGTAAGTAAAACCAGGCATAGGACTGCTTCAGATTTATAAGCATTGCCATATATTTCTTACCAGTGGAGATACTGCAGTGATGTGACTGAATGTGGCAGGGGAGGAAACAGGAGGCTACAGAGGAGCAGGCAGCAGTGAGGGGGCAGAAGAGCGTGAGGAAAGTGGCTGACAAGTATGGATGGTGGAGAGATGCACACTCCTCATGGACCCGGATCTGCCGTACCCTCCCAGCTGCCCCCAGCCTGCCACCTGAGGCAGCTGACTCACAAAGCCTTATGGGTGGGCCAGCTCTGTTCTTGCAGAATGTAACAATCTTGGGAGGAGAAAGAAGTTTGCATTTCTTAGTAAAAATGCTCTCTGCTGTGAGAAAATGACCTTCCAGCTGTGAAAAGTTAATGGGCAGATTTCTATATAACTATGCTATTTAATAATGTAAGAACAGCATGTGGCTTCAGGACAATGGCTCATCTAGTCCAGGATCCAGTGGGCAAGCAGATGCCTGTGGGAAACACAGGCAGCACATGAGCACAACAGCCTCTGCCCACCTCCAGTTCATATTGCCTCTTGACCTCCAAGGAAGGGCATTTATCTACTTGTCATTTGTCCTATGGTCACATTGATAACAGGAAATAGAATAAAATCCCCATGAAACCCTAGCCCTAACAAAAGCATCTTACAGAATGGCAGGTGGATTGGCTCACTTGTTTATGTTTCATGGAACTATTGCTCTATGGACCTCTTTTCTTCCCTTGAACATATTATTTGATTAAAGTACACTGAGATTCTTGGTTGTCTAGGCTGAACTGTAGTAAGCTACTGTTTAGAAATCAATGTGCTTTGCTGGCACAGACTGTGCAATCTAATGTTCACAACTAGTTTTGTTTTTGTGTTAGCTAGACTTTAGATTTTAATAATCTTCCTCTCTTCTTCCCGAAGTTTGGGACTGACTTCCCCATACCTTTTATTCTAGACTCCTTTATGCTCCCAGAGTGTTCTGTGCCACACTATTACACTTCAATTTATCTTGAGTTTACAGATCAGTTTCTTTTTATGAGGTATGCTATTCAATTCTGTCAGCCTCTCCACTCTCATTATTCACAGAGAGTTGAATACAAACCTGTTATGGGAGCATTGAACAATTGAGTCCTCCCCACTTCAAAAATACTTTTTAGTGACAAATACTTGAGTCTGATGAAACAAACAAAAAAAAAGGGTCGCTTTAACAGCTTGCTCTAAAAGCCAGTTAAACTGAAATGCTAGAATTTAGTTGATAGCATAGGGGAAACTATTTTTCTCCCATCAAATAATTCAGGGCTCACATATCCATACTTAAGACTCACACAGAGGTATGTGTGTGCATGACTGCAGTCATGGGCTGCAATTTCTTACTTTATTTATAAAAAAATATCTATAAACCAACCACCTGCATAAAATATCAAGACAGTTTAAACCAATGCATACAGATACAGGCAACCCCCAATTTGCATGGGGGTTGCTTTCCGGGTCATTGTGTGCGATGGCAGGCCATGTGTAAGTCCACCTCACCATGTTATGCCCTATTCAGTGTCCAACCATGGCGCATGCATGTACGGTCATGCGTGCCTTGAACACACACAAAACGGTCGTTGTCTGTACAACACATATGCACCAGATCTATGCATGTATCTTTTGCTAAATGCCAACACTGTTGCTCAAATCCAGTAAACATTGTAAATATTTAAAAGTCAGGTTTTTTACCTGGATCTCTGCTGGGGTTTTTTTTATGTTATTACTATCACCTTTTTCCTATGCAAGTTAATGGAAAGATCTCTATCTCCCAAGAGGAAGATAGAGGCTGTATCCCCCAAAATCTGTGGTTGGGGCAGAGGTCCTACCTCTTAGCAATCACCCTTGGGGTGACAACTTGCTGGGAAGATGACATTTCTCCCAGGACTCAACTAGACTGGTAAAGGAAAAAAACGATTTACCGTATATGTGTTGTATGGGCGATATAACATGGTACCACCAGATGGCGACATGTAGTCCTGTTTTTTCTCTACCTGCTTTCCCTGGTTAAATTAAAACGCTTTAAACTGAAACACTTCTTTGATGTGTCTAGATCCAGCCCCAATCTTTCCTCAGGATCCATGGTCTTCGCCTGCTCTTTCCCCCTCAATCTCTTCTCAAGTTAATGGAGAGGTTTCTCTCTCCCAGTGAGAAGAAGCTGTATACCAAAAATCCAGGGTAGGGGAGCCACCACCACCAAAGACCTTGAGATACGAGGGCCCTTGCTGGAAAGGGCACAGTTTCTTCCACTACCGTCTTCTCTGGTGATCCAGAGGCTTTTTCCACCTATACAAGTCAAGAGAGAGATTTCGTCTCCAGGGAAAATAGGCTATAGCCCTCCAAATTGGGGGGTGGGGTAGGGGACAGAAGTCCACTTCTCAGCAACAACCCTTTGGGCGACAGGGACTTTACTGGGGATGACATTTTCCCACATCAGTCTTTCTTGGGGATCCATGTTCCTTCCCCCTCCCCCAATACCCACCTGCTATGATTCCTATTTCACCCCCAGGTCCAAGGTGAGATCTGTTCTTAAGGGAGAACCACTGCAGATATTCTGAAACTTGCCCTTTATGAAGGGGTATACTACAGTTCAAATTATGTGGGGTGGGGAAAGGGGGAGTTGCAGCCATTTTTAGATTCCCTATTATAGTGAATGGTGCTGAAACCAGAGTTGTTAAAGAAAAACAAGTCAAATTGGAAAGGCCCAGAGTAACAAATCACACTGCTTCCCACAGCTACAAATACAAGCTAGATCTTGGGGCTAGTGTGCACATTCTCCACACACACAGAGAGACCGGGGGGGGGGATTATTTTTGTGTGAAAGAGCTTTCAATCATGTCAGCTCTCACCTTTAGTCTAAAGTTGTACCATGCATTGGAACAGACTTCCAGAAATGTTTACACAGAATTGTGGCCTTAAGCTATTTTAGTTCAATGATCAGTATTATTCTTATACTATATATATTTAAAATAATTCACTGCTATTAGGCATGCCATAGGATGATGACTTGCAGGGCCATCTTAAGCATATGTGGTGCCAGAGTGCAAAGATCCGCCTGGCACCCCCCCCATTGCCCAGAGTGGTCGACCTGTTTTGGGGGGGTACCCCAAAGTTGTTGACTTTTTTTAGGGCAGGCCAGCGAGGCGCGCACGGCAGAGCTGGCCTGGCTGGCTGTCTCAGCAACAACAGAGGAGCCCGAGGCAGTGGCAGCAGAGCAAGGCCGGGGCTGGATGCCGGGGGAGGAGCAATCAGAGCCCAGTGCAACACCGCCTGAGGCGGTGGCAACTAAGCAAAGCCAGGCGCCTCGTGTTAGCAGCACGTGCAGGAGGGCGGAGCCGGCCGGCTGACTTAGTGAATCACTCGCCCGTAGCAGAAGAGATGCGGCGCTCTGACGGGCTCTGCACCGCTCAGCAGCGGCTGTCGGCTCTTCCCAATTCCTGGACCCCAAATCTTGGCTCCGGACTCTTGGCCTGGTGCCCCTGAGAGCCTGGCGCCCTGCACCCCTAGCGCCTATGGGTAACACGGCCCTGATGACTTGGTGCTTTGATAATTCACTTCCATTACAATATGCTAAATAAAATCATCATACAATTTCCAATTTTAAAGATGTGATCTCATTACATAACAGCCTTTTTACCACCATCCTCACAACAGCATTTGCACATAAGAATCGCCTAATAGGCAATTTCAAGTAGCTTTTTTTGCTTCTGTGTATTAGCTAACAGTTTGTAAGAGAGCTGCACTGCAGCCATCCTAGATTATTCACAGTTTCATAAGGAGAAAGAGGATATTAAATTGTGCTATGAAGAAAGGAGAGATTATTCCTTGCCTCAAACAGTGCCTGTCAGCTATTCTCATTCAGTGCTTGTAAGACTACCAACCTAGATAAAATGCTGTTACTTTGAAAGATAATTTAAGTACCTTTGATTTTGATGAAACATCACAGGCAGAGAGATTTCTATCATGCATATGGAATGCTACCCATAAATAAAAACAAAACAGAAATCCAGAAAACCTTCCGAGATAAACCATATTAGATAAGGTTGAAAAAGAAAAGCTGTGCTCCTAAGCACATGTATTGGTAATAGTGCAATCCTATATATTATGTGTTTGACCAAACTGTGGGAGGCAGTGGAAGACAGAAGTGCCTGGCGTGCTCTGGTCCATGGGGTCATAAAGAGTCAGACACGACTAAACAACAATAACAACATATATTAGCAGTGTGCAGAACCACAGAATTTGGTTCAGACCCTGCTTATGTGCTCTGCAGATCACCTGATTCAGCTTGGGGTCCTTAAAAAAAAATCTAATTAAAACTCCTCTGCTTTGCTGTCTGATGGAGGCTGAAGCTCCAAAACCAGCCCTTAGCATCCTAAATGCAATCAGAATGGGATGGAGGTAAGTGCAACTGGATGTATTTGCAAAAGGAAAAGCTATTGAGATGGCTTGCATGCACTTTTCTACTCTGCTTCCAGCCATTAGCTCCTATGTCAACAAGTTACCTACTTGACCAACTCTTCAGTTATGTAAAGAGAGAGATTTTTCTAGGGCCATGCCATTCTCAATGGAAGTGGAAACTGATTTGAACATTTTTGAAGTTTCTTTTATGGCCTAATGCAATGTATGCAGAAAAAGGAAATTGCTAAAATGATATATCCATTATAGATACATTATTTATTTATTTATTTACTTAGATCATTTTGATACTGCTTAATCTATATTAAAAAAAAATTGAAAGCAGTGTTTACAAGCATATAATACGTGAGCGCACGTAGTTGTTTATATTCTAATGCAAGCTGGAATGGGGAAACAGAGAGCAAGGAGCAAGACAGAAATTAGGGGGAAATGGTGTGGAATAACCCAACATTGAGATTTTTTAGAATGGTTTTCATTTCCAGAGGGGAGGAGTCTGATACTTGTATACATCTCATGTCAGGCTTCTTATCATTATTGATGGCTGATGTATTTAAAATTAGGATGCAAAATTAGGGTGGAACTATACAACACAAAGAACAAAGGGCTCCTTCACTGAATAATATTTAGTTCAGCCTGATATCATTAAGATCTGCACTAACAGCAGCCAATTATGTAGAGTAGGCAAAAGTAATGCTCATTGTAATAACACCAGGCACTAGAAAGAGGAAAACAGGTACTTGAAAAGGGGGCTATGGCTTCCAGCATCAATTTTTCTTAACATGTGGTGTGGGCCTGGCAACATTTAATTATAGTGTTTGTTCTGCAGGCTCACCACTTTCCCCATATACCTTATGTTTCAAAGGAACAGTTTACATGTTATACAATTTCCCACTTTCCCCAAATTACTATTTTTCCTGGCACATCAATTTCATTGTCCATGTGCTAGAATCTAGCAGCTAGATAAAAGCAGAAAAAGACAGTATATAAATATTAATGAAGGTCAGATGGTAACTGCTTTTAAAATGTCAAAACTATCCTTGTGAACATTTAAATAGTGAGTTGTTGCTCAAGAAACACAGCTTATTTTCTTGTATAAACCAAGAACATGTGAAAATACATAATCGCAAGGAGAACGGCACACACTTTGCATGTATAGATGTCATATAATTAACGCACATAAGATGACATATTAATGGACATTAATTGTGCCTACAGGACTTGCTAGTATGCAATTTTGCAGGTGCAAAAGTAGTAATTAGGAAGCAAATTACAAATAACATTCACAAGTTGCTTGATGTGAAATTAACATGTATTTAATACATTTTGAATGAGCGGATACAAGACTTCCCACATCCCCCAGGACTTGAGGGTCATTAAAAATGGTTCATCAAAATTCTAGCATTAGTATACCTTAATTGCATGGAATTATATGAAGCCTAGCTCATCAGAATTCCATTGAAAAGTGAGATGGGGCAGAACTGCAGAGAAGATGGAAGGCATAAGGCTACAAGAGTGATGGAGAAAAAGTGGGCACCGACTCTTCTATAGGCAGTGAAACATGTATTCATTTAAAAAATATTCATGCTAGCAGTGCAACTGCCGAAAGGCAATGTATTTTAAATCTAGTGAGCTAAATTTCAATGGAATAACTGCCTGGAAATATTTGTTAGACCAAGTAGCATAAGCTGGTCAAAACTTCTGTAGTGCCAGACCAGTCAGAAAAGACAAGGAAGTCTGGTAGAGAGGTATCTGAGACCCTGTTTTAAAATTCCTTCAGGTCTTTTATCACTTACGGTTTTCAGCCAGTCTGACATCCAGGAGCACTATGTCAGCTGTACATGCTGAAATCAACTGTTCAAAAAGCTGTGGTTACAACTGGACATGTGATTTCCCTTGAGATGAAATCTTAATTGACTAGATATTTTACACTTTTTTTCTCTCTGAGAGAGCTTGGAAAGACTGAGCCTGAGTGAGTTTTTACCAATCCTCCACAATTTCTGCTCTCCAAATTTTTTAAACTTCCCTTGCAAGGTGAGGAAAGGGAACCTAACAGTGAAGGCTGACAATGACAGAGACCTCTTCCTGAGGTCTCTAAGCTCCCTAGCAGAAATGGATGCTTATGGCTTTCTTGGCAACTATGGCTGCTATATGACTAAGGCATCCCCTACCATCTAAAGCCATTCTCCATTCCCACTGGAGGCTACGTTTAGGATTGTGGTGGGGTGGCTGTTAGGCTTCAGGTTGTAAAGAGCTGGGGATCATTCCTGAATTCACAATTCCAACCACAACCCCCATAACAGCACTAAGCACCACTATTAAATGAATGCCAAACCCAAATTGAGGACTGAGGTTATATCTGGTGCCGTGCTAATTCACATCCAATACAACGAGTATGAGTATGCTAAATACACTTTTTAAGTTGTTGTTTTTTCCAACTTTGAAGGTGTGATCTCATTGTTCACTCACAGTGTTTAGTCTACAAGCGCTGTGTGGACAAGTCTTCAGAAAAATGTCAATTTTGTAATTCCCTAGAAACAGAATCTCTGCTGAAGTAGACTATATGCCACTTGATCTTCTCACCTTATTTTTTTTTCAAAGGACATCAGTTGCACCATAAACACCATTATCCAAGAGAAGATACTTTACTTCAGCAGAAGTGCCCCAGAAGTGGCTGGCATAGGTGAACTACGTACTTTTGTAAACAAAAAACTCCCTACTATACTCCTCATACGAACACAAAACATTAAAAGTTAAATACCTCTTCCAGGACATCAGCAAGCTTACTGAGTATCTCTTCAGGAAGGCTCTGGAATGTAGGAACGCTGTAATATAAAGTGAAAAAGGCCATAAGGGTATAGATAAAATCACATCTAGAAGCTCGTAACCACTTACAACAGCAAAGTAAGTTATAGCTTTTAAACATCCATACAGATTAACACAGGTTCAATAGTTCTTTTCCAAATAAAAGGTTAAATGCCAATTTTATATTTAGCTAGAAGCATCAAAGTGTTTAGAACATACTAACAGAAAAAATTGACACCATTTTAGGAGGCAGATCAGAAATTCTGTGTATCTTTTCAAACTGTGTACATGCATATACCCATGAGGAACTTCTGTGTCTAGCAAAAGGAGATCAAGGACTGTAATATTACTCGGCACCACAATTTTAATGATATTAGGTTATTCTGAGTTTTCCTGGCAATAAGGATGTGAGTAAGAATACAAAATAGGAAATCAGTGTTGCGCCAAAATTTGTCTTCCAATTTCTTAAAAGTTTTCTTTCACCAAAAAAAGAGGCTTCCATCTTTCTGCTCATTCATAGGGCACTTTAAAATTTCTTTAGAATTTTGGGAAGTGGGAGGTTGCACTTATCACTGCAATATATGTGTTTTTCTTTCCATTAAACATTTCTCTAGCGCTCTGCTGCCGACTTTTCCTGATATGAAAATGCCCCATGGATAGAATTAACTCATATCTTTCCCTGGGCTTTAACTGAAGCATGGGAAGCTGGCTACAAAGTGCCGCAAATCAGCATTCTTGGTGGTTTGTTTTTAAATGGGAAGTCCTTCCTTATATTTACCTTGCCTGCATATATATATATATATATATACATATATATTATAGATTTTCACATTCACATTCTATATTATAGAATAGCAATAGGCATTTAACATAACAGTAAACCACAGATCCATCCTTCTGAGAACTTTCAAATTCCTATCCATGAGCATACTATCTAAGATAAGGTATTTTCGAGTAGTGAATAAAATTCTGTTAGGAAAGAATCTCAGCAATGTTGTGCAAGTCTGCAATATGGTTAGTGAAAAGACAAAGGCAACAAAGTGGTAATGCCCAGATCTCTTTGTAGGCAACGTATTCACGCCATCTCTGTTCCACACTGTCACTTGGAAAAAAAAAAAAAGAACGAAGCAGCACAGTAAAAAATTGCTGTGGAAATTGGTTAATTTTGCCCCCTGTCGTGCTCTGAATCACAGATTAAAGTCATAATTAACAGAAGCTAACTCAGCAAATTAGTGCAGGCAGAAAATGGAATGATATTTCAAACTGTTAATAATGGATAAAGATGGAGCTACCAAAGGGTATGCCCACAGGGAAAAGATTTCTGTGAGGGCTGCTGCTGGACTTGATTAAATCATTTCCTCGATCTTTGATATATCTGATGAACTTTATCTCAATGAACTAAAAAATCTCAACGTTGCAAATATAAGGTAAGGAGCAAATTAAGTTCACACGTAAGTAGGGAAAATTGGGGGGAGGGGGAGCATTCATTTCTAAAGCATTATTTCAGCAACAGAGCAGATAATTAGGCAATTAGAAATATTGACAGAGCACAAGTCCAAAATAAATGATGTCCCAGAGTGACAAAATTACTAGTATAGTAAACAAGACACTTTGAACAAGGATTGCCAACAGTACACATAACCCATGAATGCTTCTAAATACCTGGAAAGTGACAGCATTTATATATTTATACCTTATACTACTGAGATAGCATGATTTTTTTTAAAAAAAGAGCTCGATGAAAAATACATATTTACAAGAATGTATAAATGCAGAATTTCATACTTGAATTATCAGCAAAAAATATGCTTGAGTTCCTTGGCATCATCAAACTGATGACTAAGGACTTAACAGCATTTCAGTAAATGATTCGACAGCATGGTCCATACATAAAATTCTGTGGAATTTCTATGCATATAGAAAACAAGCAGAGGAGATTCTTTAAGGCGGGGAGTTCTTTATCTATTATCAGCCAACCTGAGAGGTTTAAATATGGTCCTTCCAGTGCATTTGCATTGCTCAGAGGGGCTTACAACAACGTTTAAAATACAAGGCTGTAATAAATCAATATAAAAACAGTAAGTGTTATGCCTCCTGCGATGTAAGGTTTTTCCAGCTGGGGATGGTGGAGATCTTACAGGTTTAGGATTATACAGCATAGCAAGACAAATCTACTCTGTCACGATGCATTATTTAGGAGCAGGGTACAGAACAGCCCCTCTGAAATAGTCTTTTTTCTTACATGTATTGAAGTTTTAAATGTCTGCAAAACCAAAATAATTCTAGCACCTGGAATTAATTTTATTTCTATCCTACTTCTCAAATATTGTTTCCCAAAGCAACTCACACCAATTTTTAAAAATGAGATAAACCGTGCCCTTTGGTTTAAAAACTAAAAAGGCATAACATACAGTACAAGGAAATGGGTGTGGAGGGAAAAGGTAGAGGAGAACCATCACAGCAATGCCAAAATGAAATACATACCGTATTTTTTGCACCATAACACTCACTTTTTTCCTCCTAAAAAGTAAGGGGAAATGTCTGTGCGTGTTATGGAGGGAATGCCTACAGATGGCATGCCTACGGATTTTCCTTCTCTAAAAACTACGTGCGTGTTATGGTCGGGTGCGTGTTATAGAGCGAAAAATACGGTAAGTTCCTGGCTGGCCCACTGGTTTTCAAACTTCCTTCCCCATTAAGCACTTTTAACTTTAACTTTAACAATAATTCCTCTGCTACAAAGCATCTCCTGTGCATTGCAAAGGATTCTGGAAATCACCATCTCTGTTGGGTCAATGTGGCTCACATGCACTAAGATGTAACCTGGAAAATATAAAAGCTCCCCTACAGTTGCATATTGAAGGGTAGAAAGGCTGTTTTTCGAGGGATATTTCTCCATGAGTACTGATCTTATCAAGGAACTTCAATATTCCTTATTTTAAAAGCCTAGATTTTAGTTTGCACTTCTGCGATCTGCTGATAAGGGGAACAAACATTTTACAAAAGCCATTTAGTAGTAATCGTGCTGCCGTGCTTATCCTTCACTTTTTCCTTAAGCCAGCAGTCTTTACAGATGTGTATATTGAACGAACAAAGTACTAGAATGAGCATGGGAACAACTCTCTATTTCCCCCCATGCTTCTGTGACTTATGAGCCACAGCATGTACTTTCCAATCACAACATCGTTTTTAAACTATCATGTAACAAAATTGGGGCAGGATGGTACATGAAATGACCCAAAAGGAAAAACTATATATAATAAAAATGCCCAAAATAAATAAATCAGCCAGTCACATGATTTGGAGCTATCAAGTCACATTACGTTAGGTTGCCTGAAGTGTGAATGATGAAATGAACTCTGATACCATCCTGCATTTAGCAGGCAAAATTTCTGCAGCAACTCAGAAGTATGGCAACATAATTTATTATGCATGGGATCCCACAATTTATGCTGGCTGTAGCACACTCATGACTCTTCATGAGTTACTGTGTAAGGCAGGGATAGAACACCTTTGCCAGCCTAAGAGCCACATTCCCTCTGGAGAATCAACTGGGAACTGCACAGCAGTGGTGGGCGGAGCTAGAGGTGAAAGTGGGTGGAGCAAAGGCAAAATTGGGCAGAGCAATGGATGCGATAACACTCTTTGAATAGCAGGCTACATTCAAGCCACACTAAAGCCAGGAGTTTCTACACACACACACACACACACACACACACACACACACACTTTCCATCCTCCTCGCCAGGCAATGAAGATACTTCACACTTCATGTCAGCTAAGCAAAAGCACTTGAGGAATATGAAGCAGATGATGGGCGGCGAAGGGGGGGTGAGGGTCAGATAGAGAGACCTCAGTCACCCCCAGGTTTCTGATTTTCAACATAAGAACAAAAAAAAGTCTTCAGAAGAATAGTTGCATTATTTGACAGTCAATTTCTTTTTGATATTTATGGGTCTGTTGGACACAAGATTACTTCAAGACTCTGACATTTGAACCTAGGGGGCTGTATTCAATCATGCCCCTTTGATAACTGAAGGCTGTTGGTATCTGCAGGGGCATTTGTTAGTGGAACAGGAAAACTAAACATCCCCCCCCCATATTTACACCCTCCCTTCAGCTCCATCACCCCTAGTTTGGGATATGCTTTTAAAACAGTGGGGAGAGGGGAGTGAAAATTGCATCCTTGCCCATTATATTGATTGGAGCTTCCACTGAATCAAAGAGTCTTCAGTCAGCAAACTGGATACAACTGACAATCATTTTGAAGACCATCAGGAAGCAATAGTATGCAATACAGGTTGCTTTCCGAGAAAGATGCATGGTACCTTGACATAAAGAAATAGGTTTTCTTTTTTCTGTTTAGCAAGTTACCTGAAAACAGAAGTGATGTGTGATAAGGGCTATAGGTACAATATGACAACTTTAGAAGCCTAAGTAGATGGAGCTGTGGCAACACTGTTATCTAAGAATGATGTTGGCACTAACAAGATGTTACACCTGGTATTCAGGGATTTCTGCATGGACAGCCATTGCATTGTTCAAGGGAGTGTAAGAAAATTGAATTTTAACAGGAGAAGCCAATAAAGCGTGGCATTTACCAATCTGTCAGCCATACTAATATTTGTCAAAAGGGACAGGGAGTACCAAATGGACAAAGTTTTGCTTCTACACAGAATATATGATCCATACAAGTGTAACAATTACATAGGCATCCTTGACTTGGAATATCATTTCAGAATTGTGCATTCACTCTTGTGAGTGTGTCCAAGGAAGTACTGTCTCTAAAGGCTATTTTTATATATTTAGACATTTGGGTATTAATCGCCTTAAAGACCAATGGGATCATTAGGGCAAGGGATACTGAACCCTGTCCGATATGTCTTCAATCAGTGATGGGAGCCAAATGCTCCAGGCCTCTCTACCCAGCCTCAAGACTCTCCCTAGAACACACCCCACATTGCCCCTGTTTTGTGCCCACCTCAAGTACTTTTGTCTGACTGAAAGATGCCCTTGAGCTACAAAGCCTCTTGCTTGCCTGGGTGGTGTTTGGGCGTGTGCAGAACCCTGTGATTTTGTGTGTGGCTGGAATATAGCCTGACGTATGAAGTTACGGTAAGTCACATCTATTGCACTACCCACTTTTTGCCCCCTGGCTCCACATATCACTGGCATCCAGCTCCTATAAGGTTGCCCATGGGTGGGTAAAAAATCCCCCAGCCCTAACGCAAAGGTTGCGGGCATTATCCCAGCCATAGAATATCTTTTTTAAAAGGGTCTCACTGGATGTAACAATCTAAATGAATTCTTTTGCATGGCAAAATGAGCATCTAATCCCCATAAAATCATAGAAAGCATACTGGAGGGAGAAAAAAGCCAAAACCTAATCCTCTTACTATTTTGACACTTTAGAGATAATAAAAACAAAACTGTCTTTGTAAAAGACAAGCTGAAGCTCAAAGTCACAGACAACACTAGCTCCTTTGTCTTAGTGAATGTCAAAGCTTCTAACTGAAGAAAAGGCATCACTACTCTGCAATTTACATTCATTGAGATATGAGCCTTATGATTTCAAAACTAGTTAAATATTCACTGACAATATCTACAAAGGATATTTATGATAACCTAAATCAAGTTCAACTGACCATTTGATTTCAGTCTAACAGCTATGCCTGCTACACTTGACAGTATATCAGCATAATAATATATGTTTTGAATATTACTTTGGCAGGACAAATGCAAGTCATTTTTCTCATTATTTTCAACAAAAAAGGAAGGAATTGTATTATTCATCTAATAAAATAGACTTCCTTTCTAATATTACACATTTTCTATACAGAATTATATACAGTCATACACCATGCTGTATTTTTCCTAGTGCATAATCATTCGGCAAATGAGGATCTTCTGTATGAAAATAATTGTATACCCTTTCTGATGGAGTTTTGGTACAAACAGATTGTGTTGAGCATAAAGTAGGTCCTCACCTTACAAAGAAATGCAACAAGTTTTTCACTGCATGCAATATTAACACATTCAGTACACTCTGCTTTGCCAAATTTCAGATGCAACCTCTGATGCAAACCCCTTGAAGGAAGGAATTTATTGTTTCTAATTATATTAAAATGTGTATCTTGAATGTGGAGGCAAAATGTATACACAGCACCCCTGTGAGAGAAAGGTCCTCCAGGAGCATCGGAGGAAGAGCCAGTTGACTGCTTCCCAGTGGTCCTTGGGGTCTCAAATTTCAGTGATGCCCTGTGCAATGCCAAAATTTGCCTCCCCACTGCTTCTCATGCTCCGTTCTAAATCACAGTTGTGGTGTCCCCTGCAGCACCCCCAAAGCTCAGTACCCAGTGCGACCGGACCAGTTGTGCTCCCCTAAATCCACCTTTGCAGTGGAGCACTTGAGGGTACGTGGCTCCTTGCTGGACTGAAGCTCTGACTCAATAGCTCCAAGGAACATCTGCCACATCACTCCCAGCTGAACTGCATCAGCTGGACAAAAACATTCTTCTCTCAGACCTTTGGCTAATGAAACAATCTATGGCCTTTTAAACTGTGAGGGAGTTACTATTTTTTGTTTATTATTGTGTTATGTATTATTGTGTTTTTATATTGTGCTCTTCAGATGAAGGGTAACATAGAAATTTATTAATAAAATAAAATAATTATACTCAAGATGGCTTACAATGCCTTAAACTAAAACATGGTAAAATATAATCAAATAATATTTGATATCAATAAGGAAGACTAAACTGTCTGGAAGGTATTGCTATCCTTGAGAAATGGTCACGAGATATATTTTTTATAATCTAAATAGATATTCATATTTATCTTACAAAAGAGGTATATGTTATAATGCATTGATACTGGGATCTTTTCCACAATGAATCCAAATATATTTAGAATTGTTTACAAGCAGAGATGCCAACAGCAGCAGTAAAGGTGTTCCAGATCTCTTGAAAGGCTGATACATCGGTTCAGAGATCTTTAGTTCTGAACACTAATTTCACTGAGCAGTTCAATTAGTGTGGCAGGACTCCATGAAAGCTGTTGTTTGACTAATTCCTGTGTCTCCCATCTAACATAGTGAAGAACAAAGTATCCTCTTAATCATATAACCTGCACAAGCTAAAGGCTAACCTAAGCAGAATGCTTCAATAATTGATACTTGTGCAGAGATGGAGGAAGAATACCCACTTCAGGATTTGCCCAAGGCAATAATATACTGACAACACGTCTATGCCTATTTTAAGAAATGTCACCACTATCTTTGCAATCTTCTCATTTGCTGGTTTTCTAAGTATAAATGGAACAGACATTATTGATTGTATGTTTTGTAATTCAGGACATTTACCCTCTGTGGATTCCTGAAAACTAACGAATAGTTGATGTTTTTAACTCAGCATTTAGGCCTGATTTTTATTATCACTGTTCAGTATTGACCTCTGTCCCAGTGTTTAACTTGACATGTAAGTGACTTATGTTCAAGAATTGTGTCCTTTGTAGTTCAGCATGTACCACTACACTTGTCTACTTACAGATAACCATCTACTTTTCACACAATTTTCCATAAAGAAACCTTCCTTCTGCTACAAAATTAGTGGTTTAGTAGAACCTCAGACACTATATCCTAGCACCAACAATTACTGTTAATCTGACAAATGAACAGACAAAAGTAGGGCTGGACCAAATATCCATTTGGGGATATATTTGGTGGTGGCTACTTGACAATTTCTGCATGTGAAGCATGTTCTCTGCTGGTAAAATATCTCTTCCTCTTGACAATGGAAACAGTGACAAAACTGGTTCCAAAGTCTCAGCATATTAGGGCTTCATTCACAGATGTTATCAATATTATTATGCCTTGGCCAGGATGAAACTCGACAGATGATCTGGCCTACCGCTTTCCCATTATAATGGAATCTGATTATTTCAATAACTTGTTGATCAGCACCAAAAGTGCATATTTTACTAAAATCTACCAAAATGTGTACAGTACAGAAATACATCTTGCATACAAATACATCCCAACCTCACCTGGACATGGGTTAGAGGTCAATGAGAATGGGGATCATGAGCACAACTGGGCTAATGGAGATGCCATATTCCAAGAGTTGCTAGATGTTCTGCTCAAGATTTCCCCAACATTGACACTGATGATGATAAGTAAAGCATGCAATTAGTTGCAAGCTTCACAATTCTGGCCCAGTTTGCATGTAACATATCTAACCCAACCCATGGCTAAGCATGCATGTGCAAGCATGCAAGCACATTGACTGAATATCATGGGTGATTTGTGCCTCATGTGATTGTGCTGCTGCCACACCACCCAGAATTAAGCCATGGCTTGGGTTTAGCAGTAATCCAAATCCAAACTTATGGAATGTCTTGGCCATGTGAGAGAAACCACAAGTCTGAGTTCACTGTTCTAACTTAGACTTGGGAGTACAGAAATGTGATATATTTCACTCCGTCCCATAGCAATAGATAATTCCTTGCCACTACACCGTTAAAAACTAAAATGTTTAAACACAGTTAGATATTTTAGTGTCTTGTTCTGCTGATTGCCAGGTTCCATGATAAGGTAGTTTTATTTGAAATCAATAGAAGTTACTTCCCAGGAAAAGTGTTTATAATTAGAAGACTGATCTACTATTTTTGACTATGCTAGTATTTCATCATTCAAGACTGCAGGACATGTTCATGTTCCAAGCTTTAGAATGCTGCTAGCTGTGATATACAATTCCTTTGAAGTTACTGTTACAAACAGGATATTGGACTAAAAGGGTACGATCCTTCAATTCTGTTCTAACGTTATTTAGTATATTCAGCTTCAGATGGCTGCTTTTCATGTCACACATTAAAGAAATGCAGTTCTCAGAAGCCATGCAAACATCTTAGCAAAAGCACTTATGAACAGCTGTTCATTTCTCATAGATTACCACAGTGAGTAATCCACCCATTTTGCCACAAGGAAAAAAAGCAAATTGGGTTCCCCTGATTTCATGTGTGGTGAGTCATAGTCAACAAGAAGTTAAATTACAACTGCTTTTATACAACACACTCTATTAAACATAGGGTTTTAAATAAGGTCTCCTTTAGACACTGCTTCTTTCTCTTATAATTTATTTTCTATTAATTATAAACACTGATATGTATGTATCAAAATACATTTGATATCTTAGTTCTTCAGCCTGTATAATCCCTTTAGGATAAGCTCATTATGGGTACTTTGTGGCGAAATGCCAAATCTCGAGTCAATTGCAAATCATGCTCTGTGCAACAAGTAAATTGAAAGGTCAAAATATCTGTCAAAGCATTCTCACAAATGACAAGATTTAGCCCTCCCTTTGCAGTTGTGTAGAGAAGGCCTTCCAAAAAGGGCATGGATAGTTGCCGAAAAGGTCATAGATGAATAGAACTATACTAGATATTTTCCTATCTTTTAAGAATTCTGAGAATTTAAATGGTTTGCACCAACTTGGTGGGTCTTGTGACCATTTTTCAGGTTTATATAAAGCAGGTTTTGATCACCGTCTCCATTCCTTATTTATTTTCCAGAATACAAATAAAGCATGGAGATGAGCAGCAGGTTAATTGGTGAGTTTGGGAGCTGACTAAGTGAGCTAGACATTACATAGCTCAATAGTAATAGTTCAGAGGAGACTGAGAGACATATACCCTCACTGCTAGTATTTTTTATTTTCTGGTTGTGGGTCATTGTTTGCAGTTGGATCTTCTCCCTGGTATTACCTGCTGCTCTGGTGTTGTGGTAACTCTAGGCTTCCCACTGGGCTTGCTGCTACCTTCTCTTCTGAGACTGAAGGGGGAGAATCAAGAATCTAGGCAGGGCTTGGGATGTGGTTGGAGTGGTTATTGAGTTGCTCATTCAATATATTCACGATACGGGGCACTCTAGGCTGTCTTTTTATAATTTCTGCATTGAAAGTATTTCAATTAAACAAGATAAAGTTGGAGGTAAAAAAGGAAACAAAAGGTGCCTAAAAATTACAAAAAAAAAGAATTTAAATTATTCATTATTATTCATACCCTGCCCATCTGGTTGGGTTTCCCCAGGGATCAGAGCCACTCCTCCTCCTATCCTGCAACTATAGTGTTGTGTCATTGTATAACTACTGGTCCAAGACTCCCTGGGGGAAAATAGTGACTATTGAGCCAGTTTGTGTAAGTGATATAGCTAGTTCCTTAAAATACACAGGATTTTTGAAAGGCAAATCTGTATAGTTTCTATGGTGAAGAGTTATATAGGGGTCTGGAAGTAAATTCTCTGAGAATGAAAATGACTCTCACATGTAAACTGGCACTCACAAGAAATGAAAGAGCATTGCAGTTATAATAATTTACATTTACTGAGATTTTTTTTAAGTCTTAACATTAATTCAGGCTACAAAAGGAAGATTAGCAAGTTGGAGATACTCTGAACTACAACTCAGATCAGCATAAGAAAAGTAATATGCAACATTTAAGAACTCAAGCTGGGTTGTATTTCTTAATACAGTTTTTAAAAGGCCCTTGCATTAAGTCACCCTCAATGTTATATAAACCAGATATTAAATCATTGCCATAGCAACAAAGCTTGTATTGCCTGCCCTACTTTTGTATCTTATGGTCATCATTCTCAGTATACTATTTTGCTGAATGAATTATAGCTCAGCTTGAAGTAGGAAAGCTATATATAGTTGTATAAGGTACCCAAAAGGCACTTCCCCCTCAGAAGGAATCTGGTTGAAATTCATTGGGGAGGAGGGAAGAGAAGAAGAAAAAACTATTTACAGTTTAATGGGGTTTTAAAATCAATTTTCAATAATTATGACAATACAGAGGTGAGAGCAACTCAGATAATGAAGATATGCACAGAGACAACATAATACATGCATGAAAACAAAAATTCTGGGTTGAATCAAGTACCAGCCACGGTCAGAGAAGATCCATTGAAATTAACAAATGTTACTAAGGTTCATTAATTTCAGTGGTTTAACTCTGAGCAGGACTTAATTGCCTACAACCCCTAAGTGCCTTAGACAATTTCTTATATGCTATACAATTCACCCTACTCCCATCAGAAGGATTCACAAATCACTGTCTGCCACCAAACTTAATGCAATCTAGACCTCTGTGTGCAACAAGCAGAAAGAACTGGTGTTTCACATTATGCTGCCTGAATGAATGAAGTATAGCAGCACATGCTTCAGTGGAAGATACAACTTCCAAACTTTCAAAATAGATGGTGCGCAACATGTTAATAACAGAATTCAATAGAATCTTTCTACATGCAAGCAGTTGGGATTTGAGTAACGAACACGGCCTTTTTACAGATTCAGTGCAGCTCAAAATATACAGTCATCCCGTGCTGAAAAATGTGAGTAGACGTGCTCCTGGGCTGTACCAATCATAAACTGGATTAATCCATTTGAAGGACTGTTTAGTCCGAGTCTGATTTAAAGATTAATAATCCCAATGGCAGGGGCCTTGAAGTTGTCAATCAACAATTATTACCTAGACAACCCAGTGAGCTGGAGCACAGCTTACCTGCTAAGCCTGCTATTATGAGATATATTGCATTTCTATCTAAATTATAGTAATTGTAAGCTAATTTTCATATAGCTTTGCAAATGAGCACATACAATTTTTCTGCAAACCTGTGCCCCCTTTTATTCTCTTTTTGGAGATGTTGTGTTTTATCGCCTCATTGAAGATGGCTACTGGGAAACATGGTCAACATTATGGGTATGTTAACAGAGAAGACTCTTTCTGTATTCACACAGGGAAAGTCTATAATTAACTATTTGTTGTAGCAAAGTATTACAGTATATTTATGTGAAGGCTGCCAGTATCATCCACTTAATCCCCACCCAAAGGTTCCAAGGAGGAAGACAAAACTGTATTTTTATTTAATTACACTCTATAAGGGTTTAATGCTTGATGGTTTTGCAAGTGAGTCACAAAACTTAGTTTACCGTAAACTCTTAACAGATAAACTTTTAATCAGTACTATTTTCCAACCAAGTCTCAGGTGGACTTTTCCCATCTAAAATGGCAGTGTTCCTAAACAGCAACACCCACTCAGTCCTTCAAGGATTTGACTTTCCCTCAGGGAATCAAAACCTCCTTGCATTGCCTAGCTAACCCCACTCAGAAAGTCCAACTTTGTCTGCCCACAGACAATCCCTATCTCTGAGAGCCAGTTCACTATCTGTCTCCACTGACAGAGTACTGTATCCTATCTGAGTGCCACTCAGATAGACAGAGACCTCATCTGCCCACCCAGAGAGAAAGTCCCTATCCGACTATTAAATTGTCAGCAGCTCACTTAAACTCCACTCTCTCCTGATTGGCTGATGGTCACACCAGTTCTGGTTATTGGGAAAGCTGGAAACAGAAGCAAGGAAAAGGCTGACAAGCTGGGGAAACTAGATGGCTGTGAGAACTCTTCTGCAGAAAAAAAGAGGGAGATGTGTAACAAAAGTGTCTCATAGCTTCTGCATGATCAAACATTTCAGTAATTTATAGACTGAGATTAAAGAGAGCGTTGTTTCTTGATCTTCCTGATATGTTACAGTAGGTAATTTTTGAACCCACAGGTTAAGGAACTTTACATTTGGGGAGAAAAAGAATCTGAATTTAATTAACTTTCAAATCATTGCCATTTGTTTATATATGAAATGGCATCCTCTAATCCTCCAGATCTGCCTCCTAAATCACCCTGTAATAATTAATGACCAATTGCCCAGTCAATAAAATATTATTATTCCTTGTCATTTGTATTTAGGCACTTGATTTGCTCAGTTCCAAAGGATGTGTCTGCCGTTGTATTAAATACTGGAAATGGGTTTGAAGAATATTTATTTTCAGTCCTTTCCATCTTTTGCTTGGAAATCACTGCAGTCAATCAAGTGACAACGGTTCAAAAGATTTAATAAAAAGTCACCATCTAAATTCAGGCAGCGTTCACACAATCATTTTACATGTGGGAAAAGGCACATCATCTCCCTAACCCCCCCCCCCCGATATTTATTTAATATCATTTGGCTTGTTAAGACAACATGAAATTCAACTGAAATGTCACTATGAAGCAGACAAAAAAAGGATAATGGGCCCTGTTTGCAATTGTCACTCAATAAAATTTCATAACTTTTCCTTCCTTTTTACAAGACAGCAACAACTAAAATCATTGTGTGTCTCTGAGAGAGAGAAACTGCGATGCCTTGGTCATTTTAGGGGTTTTGGTTTTTTTAAAAATAACTCAATGATTTCACTGAGGTCATTTTTCATGTGCTTACTTCCACGCGGGGTCTGGAGGATGGCAATGGGCATTTTCTGCAACAGCTTCCTGCTTATGGAATGCTCTCCCCAGGGAGGCTTGCCTGGTACCTTGGTTACATGTCTTGAGGCACCAGGCAAAAACATTTGTCTTCTCCCAGGCCTTTGCCTAATTATGGCCTTTCAAGCTGTGTGTGGGCTTATTGGCTTTGTTTGCTACTATGTTATGTATTTTTTGTGCTTTTTATTGTGCTCCGTGATCCTCAAATGAAGGGCGGTATAGAAATTTAATAAATAGATAATAATATTGTTTCTTCAAGGGGAGTATTGCCCCATCCAAAACACACCAAATTCCTGTTCTTTGCAAGAAAGACCACTACCTTGTGTGCATTAAGCTTCACTTGTTTTGGCCCCCTCCAGCTCAGCACTGCTACCAGGTTAAGCCACCTCAATCAATCCATCAATCAATCAATCATCTAGCCACACTAGCAATGCATATTGAAGAATCAAATCCATAGGTAACCCAGAGACTACTGATACTAACAAATAACACTGTGCACTGAAACACGCTATAGAACATTAATAACAAATTATAGTTATTTATGTGTATGCAGTTCAACCTACACACACATTCCTACACACAGCCGTAATGAACCACTGTTTATGCTGTTCAATTTCCTTTCATAATGTGAGCAAATGTAATCATTTGACAGGATAATTGCCTAAAATTAGTCAATTTACATTTGTTTGGATAGCTCTCTCTCATTTTTCCCCGAGTGTGAATTACTCTAATCAGGAAATGAAGGAACAAAATCTGTGAAAATAAAATAGATAGTGATGATCGGGAAATCTGTAAAGAAAAAGAAAAAAAGAATCTTGCACCCAAGGAACCACAGCAAAACAAAGTCAGGAAAGCACTTTCATTTTCTTAATTAGAGATATACAGCACGTTGGTTCCACTTCATTTATTTAGAAAAAATATAACTGGAGATTATTATTATTATTTGTTTTTAAAGTAGCTTAAAATTACCACAGCTCAGCTGTGTAGATTAATAAATACAGACCCATGGCCACGATAACCAATCTTCATTATGTATAGTGCTATTACATATTATCATTAAATAATTGTCCTGATTAGTACAACTGTAAACAGGATGAATCTTTGGCCCTGCAGTAGTTCATGCAAACATTAGCCTACACAGCTTGTTTGTTTTATTTTGTTTTTGAAAAGAAATACTTTTAGAATTCATTGAGCTTTGTCCATCCTCATCCAAGATGAAGCTGAGAGTGCATGAATATCAATAATAAAAAATACCGATACATGCAAGCATATTATAAAATATAGCAGCTGAAAGCCACAGTAAGAGTGTATAGCCCATATGGAGACATTATAAGCCAGTGATGTAACAGCACAATGGTAGCCAATGGAAACAAAGTTTGTTAATTTTTTTGTGGCAAATGCTAGACTTCTGCCTCGGGTGTACTTTAGAAATAGACTCTGTATGCATCTACTGGCAATTTTCCTGAGAATGGGATGAACCAGACTAAGTTGTTTGAACTTAAGTTCCATTGATTTCAATGAGAACTAAGCAATGACTAATCTTGCCCATTTATTTCAATGGTACCTAAATGTAACTTACTTATTCTGGAACCAATCCAATATACATAAAAGTAGCAATACCTCAGGTGGCGCAATGGGTCAGTGTGTCTGGCTATTAACCAGAAGGTTGATGGCTATGGCAGGACTAGATGACTCTCAAGGTCCCTTCCAACTCTACAAAAATTCTATGACTACTGAACTACTGAAAATTCTATGACTACTTCTTTGGAAGGATGTGATATTTATTTGTTTAATAAATTTGTAATCCGTGTTTAAAAATACATCCACAGCTCAATTTAAATTTAGCCATTGAAAGCCACAACAAAAATGTGGATCTTCCAGGCCAGTTTAAGTCTCTGTTACAGGGTCTTCTCAGACTCTTAAACACCTCTGTTTTCATTTATCCCGGGCAAGAAAGCTTCATTCCTTTTTTTATTATTATTTAATGCTTGTATTAGTATCCTCTATCCTATTTTGCAGAGCACCTCAAAACAAGTGAATGAATGCACAACCACAAACAAATTAATGCATAGCTCCCCACCCATACATAAAATTAAAAATCAATACTGTTTCATTTTAAATCAGAATCTACTCATTTTAAAAGAAGCAGTTTAAAACAGAAACAGCTGTAGATTAGATATTTGCAACTAATCTTTTTTCTTAAAGAAAAATCCTGGCATGTTCTTGCAAAGGATAAAGGTAAAGGTAATGTGACCCCTGACCATTAGGTCCAGTCGTGGCTGACTCTGGGGTTGCGGTGCTCATCTTGCTTTACTGGCCGAGGGAGCCGGCGTACAGCTTCCGGGTCATGTGGCCAGCATGACTAAGCCGCTTCTGGCAAACCAGAGCAGTGCACGGAAACGCCGTTTACCTTCCCGCCTGAGTGGTACCTATTTATCTACTTGCACTTTGACGTGCTTTTGAACTGCTAGGTTGGCAGGAGCAGGGACCGAGCAATGGGAGCTCACCCCGTTGCGGGGATTCGAACCGCCGACCTTCTGATTGGCAAGCCCTAGGCTCAGTGGTTTAACCCACAGCGCCACCCACTTAGCGACGATGAGGAAATAGTCACACATAGCCATGCACACGTATTTACGCACATATGGGAAGGCTTTTGGTCTGGTGGATGCCTCCAGCAATGAAAGAAGAGGGAAAGTGATATTTGCATATTTCTCCCCCATGCAGCCTTTGGCAAAAGCCGAAAATTGGCTCCCTCAGACCTTTCAGATCAGGGTGGAGGACGTCACCAATGCATGGGCACCAACTGGATCCCACTGTACACAATATCCTCCATACAGCTCTAATCTGAGCAACACCTGTAAAGCATCCCTAACCATATCTGAAAACCTGTCTTTATTTATTAACCACAAATTAATTTATCTTCCTTACTTCAATAAGTGTGTGAACTCCAACTTTTCAAATAAAGCTTGATGATTTGGGACAGGAAACAGGAAGAAGAGAAGAAGAAGAGTTTGGATTTGATATCCCGCCTTTCACTCCCCTTCAGGTGTCTCAAAGCGGCTAACATTCTCCTTTCCCTTCCTCCCCCACAACAAAAACTCTGTGAGGTGAGTGGGGCTGAGAGACTTCAAAGAAGTGTGACTGGCCCAAGGTCACCCAGCAGCTGAATGTGGAGGAGCGGAGACGCGAACCCGGTTCCCCAGATTACGAGACTACCACTCTTAACCACTACACCACACTGGCTCTCCGACTATGAGAGGAGGCAGTGCCAACAGGCAATCCGGTTCTTTAATACAAGTTACCTCAATAACTTTAAAGTGGTTGCTATTTTATTTATTTATTCAAAGGCATTGATGAACCACTTAATACCAAACAGAGCTATGCTGTAGACTGAAAACAGGCTCACCTCAACAAATATTTTTGTTTTAAAATAAGCACTGATCTCCTTTACTTCCTTTAGCTGCTCCAAAATCTACAGTTGGAAGCTGTTATGTACCTATGGACTTGGAATCCGTTGAACATAATTACTTATTTCCACTTACAAGGCTTTGACATATACAATGCATAGCTGTAAGCTAGTATATAAACTTTACTATATTATGACCAAATAATATAGTAAGTTTTCTTATTTACACAAGAAAGGCATCAAGAAAGGGCCTCTCATGCAACTGAAGTGAATCAACAGAACTAGATACCCTTATACACCCATGTGAAGCAAGAAACTTGTTCTATTGCAGTGATTCCAAGCTCATGCTACTCAGCGTATACAAATGTCTGAAGTTGAATGGCCAGATGCTTTATGTATGTTAGGACTGCAACAGGGACTAGAGGATCCTTTTTTGAAAATTGCAGCAAATAACTTGGGAGAACAAAATCAAATATAACTCCTTGTAAAGCTTCCAGTCATACATCTGGAAGAATTGAAAAACCTAAGAGCAAATCCCCAAATCTCTGGCAGCCAGAGCATTGACCCCATCTTTCTTGTTTATAGTGTGAGACAGGTCACTTGATTGCTTACAGCTATTTCTCCGATATCTGAAGATACAGCTGAACACCTAAAGGGCCAATATGATTTAGTGAAAATTGCTGCCTAATTGAGCCAATTTCTTGTCAGAAAGGCTTCTTTGTACTATTCCATCCAGCTGTCTACGCGATGGTCACCTACTGTATCCACTTGTTATTTCTTCCAAGGGGGATTGCTTTCCCAAAGGTTCACAAAAAGTGAAGCCAACTTGGTCACAATTCTCTCTTTAAAGACACTGAAACTTTATGAATTATCATTCCCAAGCCAAGTGGGGGAGAAAGGAATAGTACTCAAAATTTGCTAAGCTTTAACAAGGACTAAAAGCAAAATAGACAGCTGAAGTTAGATAAACCTTGAAAAATAGAGGGCTGTCTCATTGGCTTCTTACACCAGCATATCAATAGAAGCAAAGATTTAAAAAAGCCTAGGCTATCCAGGCATTTGCCCCAAACCTATTGGCTAAAAGTGGGGAGGGGGCAGGGGTGCACATGTAAGCCTTGCCTCAGGGTCTTCACATGTGCTGGATACACTTCAGATCTTCCTGCACTGATAGGGGAGGTATGAGGGGGCGTCAGAGTATGTTTAGCTAAATGTGCTTTAAATCTGCCCCATGACTGAAAATCTTGATAAGCTGGAAAGCGCTGAAGTAGAACAGCCACATGCAGGGACATTTGGGGCAAGGTTTGCATGCACACCCTGATGCCTACCCCTACTTTTAGCCCATGCTAAATACAGTTTCAGCCTCTACCTAATCTAGATTACTAGATCTCCACTCCCAATGTGAATATAGACTTGCACACTGGGAGAGTGAGGTGAAACCTAGGGAAGGTTTAGGGTCCTTGTGGGTAAATTTATGGGGAGGTAGGTTATAAGGTAGATCTTGCTTCTCTGGCACACCAACCAATCCCCCTACATATCATCTTGATTATTTTGTTTTTACAGTGGTACCTCGGGTTAAGTACTTAATTCATTCCGGAGGTCCGTTCTTAACCTGAAACTGTTCTTAACCTGAGGCACCACTTTAGCTAATGGGGCCTCCCATTGCCGCTGCGCCGCCAGAGCACAATTTCTGTTCTCACCCTGAAGCAAAGTTCTTAACCCGAGGTACTATTTCTGGGTTAGCGGAGTCTGTAATCTGAAGCGTATGTAACCTGAAGCGTATGTAACCCGAGGTACCACTGTACTGTACTTTAAAACCCTCCCCTTCCCCTTTTTATTGCTATGCAAATGCATGCTTCATTGCGAGACGACCCAACAAAATCCAAGGAATCTCACAGTAACTCTTCCATCAGAATCCATAGGCAAACTTATATACGGTGGTACCTTCGGTTGCAGACGGTATCCATTTTGGAGGTCTGGTCAGATCCTGAGGTTTCCGCAACCTGAGGACCGCTTCTGCGCATGTGCAGACTGTAATTTGCTTGCAGAAGTTCCAGTTATGTTGTGGCAGTGAGCTAGAGGAGTTGCAGATGCATAACTGTGTATGCAGTTAAGGATCACAGTTCCCCTAAATAGATCTTACACTGGCATTTCTTATAGGGAAAGATCTGCACCACTCTTTGGAGACTGGTTGGCTATAAGACCTACTGTGATAAAGCCCTCATTGTATGCAGCGATCTTTTGCATAAACACACACAGTTTAATTGGATTACAGTTTGCATTGATAACATTTTCAAAAACCACCAAGCTATGTGTTAAGTTTATTTTAACAAAACCAGATCATTTGCCTTTTCTTTGCCAACAAAAAGCAGTTTCTTCCTTTCATTAGAAGCCAGTAGAGTAAATGTAGTGAAAAGAACACTTACAATGAAGGTCTTGGTTTGTTTTGCTTTGAAACTTAACATTATATCTTCTAAAACAACAGACCCTCTGGCAAATTAGACCTTATCCCAGTAAGAAAACTCGTGGCTCTATTGAAAAGGACATTTTTAAAAAAGTCAAATACTTCAAAATCCTTAACATCCGCAGATGTCTTATTACCTGCTACCACCTGTGGCCTCTGTTGCAGAGTCTGTGGCTTTCATTTTTATGTGCTACAGTTCTCTATAACAAGCTGTTTCCTAGCAGACATACCAATTCATCATTTCAGGAAAGCCCTAAATTGCCCCACAGATGGACATTACAGAGAACAGGAACAGCCAACCCCCAGCCTTTTGTGAATTATTTGACAAGTCAGAATTATAACTGTCTTGGGCAGAGGTAATCATATGTATAGCACTGGGATGTATTGTGTTGGTTTTTTTAGCTATTAGGCAGGCCTTTGGTAAGAACGCAAAATAGCATATCCATATGAAAGAAGCAGCGAAAATACAGGTGGCAGCTATAAGAAATAAAAGAAAACTGAAAGCATCAACAGCGTTTGTTGCAGAACCTGTAATTATATAACTATAATAAACACCAGGTTATGTAGCTGTAGATTGAAACCACATGATCTTATTCAGCTGCTGCCATTGCTGAAAAGTTAAGAGAGTGGGATCAATGGATCTGAGAATTCCATGTTTCAAAAGCTTTTGGGGACAACCTAAACTGCCAAGGGCAGAGCCCTACAACCTAATTGCCATTCTCATTATACTGATGCATATTTATTTCATTTAGAAAATATTGCCCAATATACATGTCTCCTTCCAAATTGTTTCTACATCTTTTCAGGGAACCACTGTTCTTAGTTACGGAAGCAAGTGCTGAGCTATATTATTATGAGATAAAAAAAGAAATAAAAGAAGTTCTCCTAGTTTGCAATTGACTGGGAAGAAGGTAGGAGAACCTTGTGGGAAATATTCTGCCAATATTCTCCCGGCGTGAGCCCTTTGGAGAAGGGGCAAAAGCCATAGGTACTCACAAGGGCAAATGGAGTTGTGGGTTCTGTGCACAGATTCATCCAGTGAGTAGCCTTCTTTCTCAGAAGATATGCCTCAGAATATCTACCAGGGACCCATCTCCACAGAAAGTCAGGGAACAGATAATTTATGGTTATTGTATAAATATATATTGACTGGTTTGCCCCAAGACTGAAAAAGAAATAGAGCAGGAGCAAGAATTTCTCATTGTTCCTCTATTTCATACAAAAATGAAGAACTGCAATGGCCTGGTGGTGTATACCTGTATGCAGAGGGTACCAACGCTTGGCTTACGGACATCTCAAATGGTATTTGAGAATGGTTGCAGGAGCAATAGGGTTGTCAGCAAGCCGGTAAACTGCCATCTTTTGTGGCATAGGAGGCATTAGGCCAGGGGCCCTCAAACTTTTTCAGCAGGGGGCCGATCCACTGTCCCTCTGACCTTGTGGGGGGCGGGCTATAATTTTTTGGGGAGGGGAATGAACGAGAGACGATGAGCGGCGCGTGAAAGGGCTCCGGAGAGGGGCTGCTTTAAATGGCGGCCGCTCGAGAGGGGTGCTCAGCCAACCACGGCTCCTGTGTCTTGCGAGCAGTAGGGGCTGGCGGCGGAGGGACGATGAGCGGCACGCGAAAGGGCTCTGGAGAGGGGCTGGCACCAACAAAGCCCAGCCCCCTTCCTCCTCTAGGCAAGGCAGAGAGAAGCCAGGAGGAGGGAGGGAGGAGGCACTGCTGCTGCTGTGTGAGGGAGAGGGAACGAACACGTGCGCTGCCGATCCACACGGCGATTCCTGGACCGTCTGCTGGCCGGATTTAGAAGGCAATTGGGCCTGATCCGGCCCACGGACCTTAGTTTGCCGACCCATGCATTAGGCTGAAGGGATAGGGGAGGGGCACTCTGTCACAGCCCACAAGGGACCCCCTTAAGGTATCTTGGTGGGGGCGATTTATGTCCTGAAGTCTAGCTCTGGGACTGATGGGCCATGATGCCCTAGCTGCGGCTCATACCATGGTGAATCTCAGCAATTGTCAACCCTTGCTATCAAACAACGAGCTGGTTGATCATGTGGATATATGCCCAGTGCCTATGCCCAACCTGTTACATTGTAATTAATAAAGTTGTGGTCTATTTTTATCCAGTGCAGATTGTGTTTTTCATTCTTTACTACTTCCACCCCCACCCCACAGCTAAACTGTATGGGTCCATGATTATGTATGCTATGCTATGCTATGCTATGCTATGCTATGCTATGCTATGTTATGTATGTTTGCTCAAAAGTAAGTGTGCATAGGATTTCACCCTTAATTTATCTAAAATAGATGCCATTGACACTGCAGGTGGTGATATCTGGAAATTAATTTTCAATATGTGACTCTTAAATGTGATAGCATCTCTAATCTTTACTGTACTACCTTTTGTAGAGACTACAGCTGGCCACTAACGACATGCCATTTTTCTTGCTGTCTGCTATTTAAATATTTTGAAGCTCATGCTTAATTCTGAACTTAACTGACTTTCACATTGAAACACATCTAGCTTCCAGTACAATCCCTTATTGATATGCATGGGTTCTCCAGCTGTAGGAACCATTAGCATTAAAGTGAGTGCTCCATAGATGTCCCTGAACTTTATAATGATAGTAAAGAATCAGTGAAGGCTCTACTAATCAAAATATTGAATACAGTGAATACCTAATTTAAAATCACTTTACTACCTGTAAGTAGGCCTAAGGTATGTTATATAAATCCCCACAGACTTGTTAAGGAAAAGTTCATTTCCATTATTCAGATTTCCTTCTGTGTAAAACCAGTGAACCATTTTTTTAAAAATGTGACAGAAAAGGCACAAGCATTATTTAACACTTCTCACTGATTTCCTCTTCGGCTGGGGCATATTAACACTACAGGAGACACCCCAGAGAAAATTCCTAAGAAAAACTCAGTCCAGAAAAAAAGACTTCATGTATATAAAAATATAACATAATCTACTTTACATATTTTGCTAGCCATTGCTCGGTGTCACCCTGGCTGAGAAGTGATTATTAAACTTTCACACCCAATGTTAAAATTCTCAAAATGCCATCCCAATCCTATGCAGACTTTTAAATAAAAATAGAAAGTCAACTGACCAAGGCAAAAAAAACCAAACTTATTAAAATGGGGAGTATGAAATTGACAGCTTGATACTTTGGCACTTTAGTTCTGCTCCACTGCTTGGCTGTGCTCAGAGTTTTAGTGAAAAACACCTTATTGCTTTCAGTTCTTTACAAGCAAACCTCCTTCAGAAATAATATCCATGTGTTTGGACTTCTAGATGCACTTAAAGCAATATGGAAAAAGAGGATAAATAAGGAAAGGACCTGCTGTTCTTATAAAACTTGTGCCATATGCTGCCCTGAGGACCCACTTTAAGCCCAACATTTGTCTCGTAAAAAAACTACCCAACGCTGGAAGAAACTTGCACTGTGGTTTGAAAGCTGCCCTGTCTGTGCCAGTGCTTGATGGTATTTCACTGGTGATGAAATAAATCTTCCTACCACACATCTGGAGGACCACATACTGCAGGAGGAACAGCTTTTGCCATCCTGGTGCCCTCCAGATGTTTTGGATTACAACTCCAATCAGCCCCAGCCAGTTTATTATTTATTATTATTATTATTATTAATAATAGTTTTGTTCTTATTATTTCTAAAGAGCAGTGCGAAGCAGGGCTGCGTTCTCACCCCAAATCTCTTTAGCATATTCTTCTCCCTGGCGCTCTTATATGCCTTCAGCATGTAAGAACTGTTTCACTCGGCTCTTTGTAGGGAAGACATTATAAAGATGTCTGCAAATGTGTGACATGGAAGCTGCCAAAATCTTGGTTCGGTGAATTAGGTTATCACTAGCCTTCAATGAAATCTGTTTAGCTAATGTAGATATAACACACTCTGTGTTAGCATTTCACACCTCTGATGCTGCAGATGAGATTGGTGTAAATCACATGCTTGTCTGGGAAGAGTGTGGGAACGGAAGACAGTCTTATCTCTTCCACTGTATGTACTATTTGTACTGTACTTTTGCTTTTACTTCTGCCCATATCTTCTCTTGGAGCTGGAGAGAGAGAGACGCCATGATTCCTTTGTCTGTACATAGTGTGTAAATAAATATGTAGATTAGCTCTACAATGTCTCATGCTTCTTGCTGTGTTATGCTAAAAGATTAGTGTGCATATATCATTCGATATATGTCGCTGAAGCGCACTGGAGAAGAAGGGAAATGCCTTTTCCAGAGCTGCGCATACCAGAGGACGCTCAGACTTTGGGGGCTGCAGGGACACCCCAGGACGTTTTCCAACATGCTGTACCAAGAGAACTTGGGATCCAGATCTTGGATCCCCAGTCCTCTTTTCACTGCAGAATCTACACAGAAGTAGACCTATTGCATAGTCATCCTAGGACAGGATGGAAATCCTGTGGCCCTCCAAAGGTTGTTGAATTCCAACTCCCATAAGACTCAGGCATCATGGTCAATGGTCAAATATAGTGGGAGCCTCAGTTCTACAGATTCTCCATTCATATTTTAGCTTCTGATACCTGCATAGAAGCAAATAATGTCCCTGAATTTCATTTAACGTTACAGCTTTGTATCTGGCACAAAAATTGTACAGAATGTTTCTGGAGCATTTGAATTTGCTGCTGGGATGTCAATTTGTACCAGTTAATCTTAACATACTGCAGTAATTGAAACTCATCCAATGATGAAGATCTAAGTGTTTAGAAATTTTCTTTTGAAAACCAAAAAGAGCATGGGGGGGGGGAACTGCCCCAAGAAATTCTGATTTTTGCAAAAATGTTCCATTGTATTTTTCAAGCAATAACTGATCCAGGAAAGCAAATATCACATTTGGGTAGTGGGGTGGGGCATTTTAGTATCCCAAAATAAACCAATTTGCCAGTAAGGGTTTGATCAGTTGATCCCTTGCTTGCTTATACTGCCCACAATGCAGTAGGATATGCTTCATACAATTGATCCTGGGAACATAAACAAAGCCTATTCTGATAGGGGATGCCTCTCAGTCTGCCATTTAGAACTTCCAAGGGAAATACATTTAGTCTGGCTTTGGTAAATAAACCCCGATAGGTAGGTACAGAGAAATTCCTAAGGTATGAGGGTATCTGAAAATTGTACCCGTATTGGATTCCAGCTGATACTGGGATACAAATTACATAAGATTGGGATTGCAGGTCGCTATGTAAGATGTCCCAAAGCCTTTGCCTCAGGGATTCAAGGGCAGTGTCGGAACCCAGATGATATAAGAGGGATGATGGCAGTCCAATCGAGGTGGCTTTTCTGACCATAGTTTTTAGCCATGGGCTGACAAACTTCTTGTTGGTTAAATGTACTAATAATCCCTTCCCCAGGCCGAATACTGAGATCTTGAGTCAGTATCTCAAGGAAGCCCACCATGCTTTGGTGGAGAGTGGGCATTCACCTGTTTCCAGAAATAGAATAAACTGGAATGTAGCATGGGTCAAAAAAATACTTATAAGTTTTATTATAGTCCTGGGTCACAGGCCTAAAAGGAATGGGGAAGACAAGGAGGAAGGGGCTTGGTGAGCCTCAGAAATGATTAGGAAATCCAGAGACTTTACATCTGCACCAGGCCAGTATTAGAAAGCTCCTCTTAATTTCTGTCACATACTGCTTGCTTTCAAATTAAGGATGAGCAAACTCTGTGAAGTCTGCATCTAAATTAATCTTGACAATCTTTTAGAAAAGCTCTACTAAAATCTGAAGCTTAATCACTTAATATTGGCAGAGCTTTGAAAAAGACAGAGGGATAAAATTATAATTCTGAGATTGGAACTGAAAGTAGTCAGTGTATCATTTTGGGGGGGGTTCATAATTTCAGAAATCTCCTTAAAAGAACAAATCAACATTTTCATGCCTTCACCCAAAATAAAGTAAAAAGTGACAAATCTGTGGTGATCATGATTCAGAACCATTTTGTACAGTGTAAGAAACTCAGATATATAAGCTAGGCGCCAAAAGGCTCCTTAAACCAGGGTTACAGTTGCCAAAATGGAATGTCTAGTTGCCATTTTGGTTGTCGAAAGAGGCATGTTATTTTCTCTCTATTTTTGGTCAACAATATACTTTCCACTTAAAACTTTTGATTACATTACCTTGTACTATATGAAACTAACTGGCATCTTGGGATATTTTCTAAACAATAAGCTTTGATTCCATGGAGATCATCTCTTCTCTTTTAGACTGGGATGGAAACCAAGTGCAACAAAAGTAATTATCAGCGGCTGATTGCACAATACATAGGCAAGATAATAACTTAATCGGTGTACTCAATCAGATCATTTTTCCTGCGGGTTTTTTTTAGCACTGACCAAAATCAACAAGGAAATTGGAACCAATGATATAGTGACCACTATGTCCCTGGTGTGAACTGGTTATTGTAAGAAATAATAGATGCCAAAGGCCAACACAGAAATGTATTGAAATGTCTCCAGCTCTATATATGTCTATGCTGCAGTTACTTAGGGCCTTGTGCATCCTGGGGACGATTAAGGACTGAATCAACCATAAGCACTACAGTGTCATGATGCTTATGATTATTGAACATATTCATATAATGAGTTAGATGGTCCATTGCATTTGCCTTTTAATACATGAGCGTCTTTAACTGCAACATAATTTGAGCTCAGGCCACAGTTCCACTCAATTGCTATGAACCAGCACTAGGAACAGAATCAGCCTTAAATATTAGGATATCCAAGGTCTGCATGGTTTTGTTTTGATTGCAGAACTACAAGCAATAATAAGATCAAGAAAATTTAATATATATATATATGAAGTATCATAGTTGCAAGTCACTTTACAAACTATGAGTAATCATACCAAGTCTGTTTCAACTAGGTGTAGTATAACAAAATCCTAATTTCCTGAGGAAAATTATTTTCGTATTGGATTCTAATAAGAAATTCTGCCAAGTTACAACCCATCCACCTGAATGGAGATAACAGAATTCCTCCTGTTATGACTCAGTCCTTGTACCATTTGCAATAGTTTACTACCTATGCCATTAATTAACGTCACCCCCCCCCCGCCGAATACAGCCTATCACTCTTACCACATGAATGTCAAATGGATTTTACTTTATCAAAACCTGGTGGTAAGAATCACTGCTTGCACTTGGGTTTTGTGATGTACAAACATGATAGATTGCATCTAGTTGAAATGGACCCTTACTATCATTCTGTAATAATCAATATGATCATTTATATTTGCATGGTGCACTGCAATTATGATAATGTAAAATATATACATATATATGTTATATATATATATATATATATATATATATATATATATATATAGTATTTTGGCTATATATATGTTATGTGTGTGTGTGTGTTTATATATATATATATATATAGAGAGAGAGAGAGAGAGAGAGAGAGAGAGAAAGTATTTTGGCTCTCACACCGGTTTTTGTATTTTCTAACTCAGTACCACAATACCTCAAGGACCATCTCTCACCATATGCACCAACCCAGACCCTGCAACCATCATCTGAGGCCCTTTTTTGTGCCCTTCCTCCACAAGAGGTCCAGAGGATGGCCACAAAAGAATGGGCCTGTTCTGTGGTGGCTCCTTGTTTGTGGAGAATTGACACAGACCTAATTCTTTATCATGTGAGCCCCAGCCTATTGAATTACACTGGTCATGGGGGGATTCTGGTGCCCTTACCAGTTTTGTTGGTCATCTTTGTGACTGCTTGTAAAAAGCTACAGGGAGATATCAAATGGCTAAAATTTGCAGATATCAAGGAATGACTTGTGAATTCCATTACAGCCCCCTCTACCTTTCTCTTATAATTTGAACACTACAGTACCATCCCATAATTTAATATACTCTAGACATAACATTGGCACCTCACTAAGAACTAAGCTTTAGTTGGGCCTAGTAGCCCACTCAGCCCATTAGGACTGGAAGAGCTGTTCTGTTAATGGGTAGACAAAAAAAGCATAATTAAAACCATTCACTAATGAATAAAAACAGCAAGGGAAGATCAAATTATCTGAATTTCTAGATCTCAGCTAAGGAGTTCAGAACAAAATCTAAGTGACATATACATTACAATTCTACTATGTGAGTGTACAGGCATAGGTTCTCCAGTCTTCAAAGTTTTTCTTTCAGTATTTTCCACATCCAGTAAATCATTTGTCATTTTGCTGTGCTTTGGGGCTCAATGTAATAGAGCAGGTATCTGAATTTCAGCAACACGACTGGCTGGACCAAAGTCCATGTCCTAGTATTAAGATTCCCCTGTTTGTTTTCAATCAAGCTGAAAAAAGATTTCCACTCCAGTCTCAAGCCCTTGTCACTCCCTGTTATTGTGTTATAGGTTGGAATTGTGCAAGACAGCACGTTGTGACAGATTGTAGTGACAATGCTTATAAAGAGGGTGGTGGCATTAGGCAATAATAAGAAGACAATTTTACAAAGATCATTTCAGGCACTATGAAGAGTGCAATCCTTATTACTATATGGGAAATTCCAAAATGTTTAAATTTGTACAAAATAAGCAAATTTAATAACTATTCAGATTTGCTGACTTCATTGATTATATGGAATTTTAATATACTTTTTTCACGTTGTATATCCAGTCTACATTGCACTGTCTGGTGCTCTAACCACACTGTTCTTTCCTCCATTAAATATATGCTGATCAGAGTGTTCACTTAACAAATTATGCCAAATTAGGCATGCTTCATACTATACCAGCTGATCTAATCCACACTACCCATACTAATGTGCAGGCTGGAACTCAGGTTATTTCACACTTCCCCAATGTCATAACACAGTTATTGGCTCAATTAAAAAAATATCAAAATGAATATTTTGAGACCAAATACAGGAGCTTGGCATGTTTAGCCTGGAAAAGAGGAGACAGAGATGAGATAAGATAATCATCTACAAATATCTTAAGGGTTGTCACAAGGAAGATAGAGCAAGCTTGTTTTCTCCTGTTCTGGAGGGTAGGACTTGAACCAATGGCTTCTAGTTAGAAGAAAGCCGATTCCAAATAAACATCAGGAAGAACAAACCTGCTTCACTGGAGGTTTTTAAGCAGAGGTTGGATGGCCATCTATCTTGGATGCTTGGACTAGATTACCCTTGGGGGTCCCTTCCAACTTTATGATTCTATGTTTCTAAAATTCTATGTAAAACTATACAATTAAGAAATAATAATTCATAGCTTAATACAGGAAAAGATAGCCCAGATTTAAAAGTGAACACATACAAAAATGACATGGATTGGAAATAGTCTGATTTGTCCAGACCTACATCAGACACGCTCAATTAATAGATATAAGCAGCATTTGTATGTTTTGGGGACATACTATATGGACTCTGAAGGTAAATAAATCTTATAAGTAGGTCCCATGTTAAAAAAAAAATCCTTCAGAAAAACACAGACAGCTCAGAATCAATGTCAAGTTGTCTACTGTATAGCAAAATCCCTTATACTTCAGCTCTCATCACCCGTTAACCCATGAAATATTATATATATAGTATCATATAAGCAAAGTGATACAACATAATACAAGCACAGTGTAATAGATGCAAATACAAGGTGAGACATAGCCCAGTGGTAGACCATTGCTTTTCATGCAGAAGATTCCAGGTTCAACGCCTCGCATCTCCAGGAAGAGACGCCTGTCTGAAATCCTATCTCAAATCTTGGATAGCCCCCTAACAAGTCAGTGTAGCTAGATGGACCAATGATCTGACTCAGCTTACTATGTTCAAAGCAAATAGTTCTGGATAATTCAAGTAAGTGTGCCAAGTCAATCAATCCTCTTCCACCCCAGAAGAAGGACAAAGCAAGCAATCTAGCTTGGAGACACATTTTTTATGATCCCAAATATTCCCAGTAGTAAAACTGAGAGAATGTCCGGAAACCATATATCAGATAGTCCCCAAAGCTGTTTTCTAGGGTACCACCACCCAGTATTCAGTTGCTACAGCAACAGATGTAGGACAAGCAGAGGAAGGAGAAGTACGTTCTTATCAAAGGGCACTATGGAGCTTCCATTGATCTTTGTGAGTTCAGAGAGATTCAGTGAGACTTGCTCTCTAGTAATTCAACATAAGCATGCAGCATAAAGTCCAACCTTATGCTGAGTCAGGTATACCTAAGCCTCTTGGGAGACATACAATGATGCCCACCATGTTGCAAAACAAATTTCTGCTTCTGCTTCTTCTCACTTGCCCTGTAGCCCCCAACCCTCTGAACCAGGTTTTGGTGATGTGAGGGGGGCTGCAGGGAGGGAACAGAGGAAGGAGCCACACCTGCTTGCACAACATTATCCCTAACTCCACATGGGATCAAGATGAAAGCATATTTATTGATAATGGCTTTAATTTTTACAATTCCAGATTCACCATGAGATTAATCGACTTCATTTGGAAATGGCTTTAGCATATTTACTTAGTACTTCAGTTCATTAATCTACAAGATCTGTTCTCTTTCCAGGGCTCTGCAAGTTTGACACATAGAAACAAACCAATCATTGGACTGAAAGATTCAATGGGAGTAGGACAAAAGGCTAATGGGAACACTGTTGCCCAGGCAACAAGACTTGTTGGATATTCCTGGTGGCTTTTGGTGGTATTCGTTTTTTCTCTGAACAAGGACCACAAGTTTATTTTTAATCTTTGATTATTTATAATTAAAATACAACTAATATATACATTAATCAGCTGTGGTAGGTTTATAATGTGGTATGTTTATAATGTGGTATGTTTATAATGATGTGGTGGGGAAGAAATACTAGCATAATTTGTGAGAGTTTAAATTCAAGTTTAAGGGATAACAAGACACATCCTTATGCCTCTCTTCTTCTATGACTCATTTGACCCATATTTGCAGATGCCTCCAGCAAAAAAGCTTTTGTTTCTCTTAAGCCTCATAAATTGCCTCTATTTGGAAGTTATATATATGAAAAAATGTTTTAAGTGGAACAGTTTGCAAATTAGGTCATATACCATTTTTCTGAAACACATTTTTCTTCAACATGTCTTTTTTTTAATGAGAGATCTTTGATTTGCACATATTGAAAATGGTATTTATATGCTTACTGTATGTTTGATGTTGGTGTTATTTTTCCACAAACAACCATGCAGATGAATTATAATGAGTGAAAAGCAAACAGTTAACGAGGCTGAGATTTTCAGTTATCATTTCCCCTTCTTCAAGCTCTTATGCCAAACAAGTGGGTAAAACATAAAATTAAAAGTGATGAGCAGAAATGAGTGCTCATTACACTGCATTCAAAAAAGAAAGAGAAAAAAAGATCCCCACAAAAACCCAAGAAGTGAGGGCAGCAAATTTAGTGTGTGTTTCAAAAAATAAACAAGTGTCATACCTTTTTAAAAATTCCATATACTCTGTATGCTTGATGAGGCCTGTCCTCATCATTATTGTTTGAAAACATTGCCGATCAATAGCCCAAAGTTTCACATTTACGAGAGCTGGAAAAAAAAAACAAGACAAGGGGAAATTTTAATTAGCAAATCTTAATTCGAGGGGAAAAAACCTTTGTGAATTGCAAACAAAATAATTTGTGAGAAAACGTGAGAATGATCAATTTCTTTTTCCAAACTATAAAATTAAAAAGAAAGAAAGAAGGAGAAAGAAAGAAAGAAAGAAAGAAAGAAGGAAGGAAGGAAAATCTACCAAGCAATGGATTTCAGATGCATTATTCCAACTACAGAAGTTTTATTCATCATCAGCTGATTCAAAGATCTCATCATAAATTTGGAAACAAACTTAGAAAGAGTCATATCCTCAAGAATAATGAAAGGAAGATACAAAATGAGTTTTCTTAAGCAGAGCTCATACCTAGTAATTTAATAAAAAACCTTTTGACACGGCACAACCCTTTCCTAAGATCATATGATCATATGACATATGTAGTAGAATAAATTCATTTCTCTTGTTTTGTTTGAAATAAACAATCAAATTCCTAAGTACATCTAAAATAAAAAATAGGATTCTCCAATGAAAAGCTGACAAAATACGAGTTAATAAATACTTATTTATGACTGTCTACTATTATAATAGTTTATTGAGTCATATGACTTTTACAGAAAAGTTTTTTTAAAAAAACAAACAAAATATATACATTAGGATATATAACCATTTTTTAAAATTCTCACTTTTCAAAAGTCTGCTAAGTTCACAATGTTGGCAACTACAAGTGTGCACTGAAGTTAACCAGTGTAACAGTCCATCAACCTAAAAAGCTGATTTGACTTTTCACACCCAAATATCTACATCAGTTTTTAAAATATGCCTAGTCATTCTTATGATGATGACCATGACAATGTGAAGGCCATGCATTTCAAAGGCTGAGACACTAGACTGCTCACCAACTCCCAATCTCCCAGCCTCAGTTTCTCTCCCACAGAATATCCCTCTCCAGGACCACAATACCTCCCTCTGCCAGCCTGTTTCCCTCCCCATAACCACAAAATCTATATTCTCCATTCCTCAATTCCACCCCCCCCCCTCCGGCCACAATGTGTTTTTCACCCTCAAAAATTCTCCACAATAGATCCCCCACAGATCACACTTTCTCCTACCCACAGTACCCTGCCAAATGATATATATCCTGACAGAAAAAGCTTCCATTTATTTGTGCAGCATGTAGAACTTGACTTCCTAAACATATGCTGTGTGATGGGGGGCGGTGTTCAAAAAATTCTTCTCTGAGAAAGTTTGGCTCCACCCTAGGATTAATAACCAGAAACGACCAAAGCCACTCCTCCCTCTAAATGCCATGCTCAGTTCTTCTTTCATATAAAAAGCTATCTTAATTCAATAGAGCAGGGGGAGGGGGGAGTTCCTTAAAAGCAAAAATACATGAGTCCAAAACTAAGAAGGCAGAATGACAATTTCAAATGATCTCATGATTTGAAAACTTCCTGCATTAGGTGTTTGGATTGTCATTCAACTTTTCAGGCTGGGGCTTTCCGTACCCTGAATGAATGCATGGCCACTTGCATGGTGCTGAATAGCAAATACTCTGGTTGTCTGCAAGATGATAGAGCGACTGCAGAATGAATTGAGGCAGTGTGCTGTCATGCGTTTGAAGCTGGATTAAGAAGTCACTTAGAATTTTGCCACTGAAGTTTGCCATGCCTGCTGCATCCTTTTTTGGCCTATTTTTCTGGTTCTCTAAATCAATCACAAAACGATTCAAAATGCTCAAGAGTAAAAAAAAAACACAAAAAAAACTAAAAATCAGAAGAGTTGCCTTGAAGATAATGAAAATGTTCTGGTGCATTCATGCATCTGGTAAAACTCATCAATAGCCACCTGTTCAGTTTTGCTGAGGGATTACCTATATCCGTGCATATAAATATTATCTCATATGTAGACATAATACAAAGGCATAATTGTGAGGGCAGACGTTGCTGTGAAGTGGAGATAGACATGAAAACCCTTTTGAATTTGACTTGGTATTCTGTGTTTGAACATTTTGTGTTTGAATTTATCAGCTAAAATACCTAGGGAAAGAAGAACATGTTGTACTTGCTCCCCAAAGATGTGTCTGGTGATAAATGCAATATGAAGGAAAGCATTTGCTGGGCAGAAATGGCTTCGTGTGTTTGTGTTGCTAACCCTTCATGAGTTAGTCAATTTTAAAATGGAAATAACTTCACCTTCCTCAGTCATTTCTCTATGTGAGGAGGAAATAGGGGAAACCTGGCCAGGTAGCATGTGCAAGAAAGAATTGCAGGAACGGTTAAACAATGGCACCTGCCCATTAGCTGTCTGCTGCAAATCCTGTCTCAGTCCCACCTCCGCATTACTATCCTGAGGTGAAGGTGAATTTCCTTCACAATACATAGTTCTTCTCCAAGTCTCCATTTTTTAATAGATACCCTCTACTAATGTCTCCCTTACTGAGGAACATCATCTCAGGCAACATTATCAACTTCCATGAATATCCACTAATATAACAGAAATTCACAAATATCAATTTTAGTTATAGTTGCTGTGATATTTAGTGGTTAAAGATTCTCAGCCTAGGATTTAGGAGAGCCACTCAGGCACAAAGTCCATAGGATGACCTTGGGACCATCATTGTTTTTCAGTCTATAACCTGTTTCACGGAACTGCAGTCCGCAGGGATGGAGGGGGTGCTACTTTGAGCTTCTTGTTAGGGAGGGGAGAGAGAATGCAGGATATATACATAGTAATAATAATTAAAAAATGTAATCTACTTGCACTTTGATAGTGCAAGATATTTATCAAGAACAAATACATGCATGCAACATTACTCCACTGACCATTTTTAAATACGAAATCAGCTTACAGAAGAGTAATCTTAGAAATGGAAGCAGGGGGTATGTAACCCTGACCTGGTCCCACTTTTCCCATGAAGCCTTTTCCAGTGGGGTTCCATGTTTGCAGTGACCCTGATACTGATTTCCAGTGAGTTTTCAAAAACCAATTGAAACATTACTGAATGTGGCAGTTCCCTCACACTTTCAATAACCACTAGCCTGTCTCAATCAGGTACAGTTGGAGACTTGTCTTTATTTAGACAGAAATGCATAATTCTTATAAATTTGTTGTGGCACCTTGAAACTTGCTGTGCATGCCATTCAGAGCTCATACATACAGTGGTACTTTGGGTTATGAACGCTTCAGGTTACGAGCTCTGCTAACCCGGAAGTAGCTGCTCCTGGTTGCGAACTTTGCCCCAGGATGAGAACGGAAATCGTGTGCTGGCGGCACAGCGGCAGCAAGAGGCCCCATTAGCGAAAGCGTGCCTCAGGATAAGAACAGTTCAGCTTAAGAACGGACCTGCAGAATGAATTAAGTTCATAGCCAGAGGTACCACTGTAGATCCATGTGCAAGAGATCAGGAGTATCTTATGTGACTGCAGTGAAATGCTTAGATAAAAAGTATCTTTTACTTGCTACAATAAGATTCATAAAAACTTATCAATGGTTTGTGAAGATACTACATTCATTCGAAACACACCTCAAAGTGTGTGTGTGTGTGTGTTGCGATAAGCCACATGTAGACACTTGTATGTTCTTCATCAGCAAAGGCATTCTGAAATAGAACATCTTTCCCTCTCCACCACCCTTGCACCACAAAATATATCTTAGAGGATCACTGCTCTAATGCACTTGCTGGGTTCATACTTGTTTATAATTTGTTTCACAATCAAAGGCCCAATGAATTCAATTTAGTGTGCTTTTGGCAAAAAACTTATTGCTGTAAGTCTATGCCATGTAATGAACGTACATGGACTACTTATTAAAGGAAAATTAGGTTGGCCTATAATCAATCACACTTAACGGCTGCTGTTTATGCTGTTGCCCCTTTCAGCTGCAAATTAATATATGAACCTGAAAAACACTTAAGTGCTGGACTACGCAGTTAACATTTTAGTACACATTTGGGTACTATGCAAAAACAAAAACAAATCACAAATGAATAATTATAATCTCTGGGTTCCGCCAAGGACTATGAATTGTGTCTAAGGACTATCATCTTTCTCACTCTGAGGATAATAATGTATTCAACAGTAAAAGAACAAAACACTTTTTTTGTAAATTGCTTTAGGCTGCAATCCATATTCGTGTTCCTCAGGCTAAGTCACAGTGAACTCACTTACTTTGTGGGGTTGGGATGTTAAGAGCTTTGTCTTTCATTCTACATTTGTGCACACATCTGAATAGTAGTAATAATAATTCAACATAGGACTACTAGAAAGAATCTACAGAATGATCCAGAGTGTGAATTTGCTTTTGATTGTTTAGGACAGGGTTTACTACAGCATGATCCAAAGCTATGATACCCCAGAACAAAGTAAAACTCAAGCGCTCTCTCTCTCTCTACATACATATATATATATATATATTCTAATTTTAAAATAAATATAAACTGACCTGCGTTTGCATGGCATCAAAAGCAAAATGAGAAAATAATGCCATTCAGAAAGGACCAAAACAAGCAGAATTGTGGGGCAGAGAGAGAGAAAAATGATGCTTGTCAATGCAAGTCAAAGGCTTGTTTTGAAACTGTCATTTTTATTCCATGCTGAAGCATGGGAAAGTGATTGTAAAGTATATACGGAATAGAAAGCAATCTCAGCTTTTTGTAAAACACAAGCAAAAGGCTAATTCCTTTTCATATTCCAGAGTGGATGGAGATATATACACACACACACACACACACACTTCTAAAGTCTGCTTAGAGCTATCAGGCTAAAGCTATTTTAATAATAATACACAGTAACCTCTCTATAGCCGTTTTCCAGTAAGACAGACCATTATAATGTCACTGTTTTTCCTTCGAGCTATAACTCACCCACTACTAAAATATTCAAGAAACATTGTGGCAGTTGTGATTACATGTTTGAATGGTTTACTTTCAAATATATGTAATATTATACTCGGCATTCATTGTGCTGAGCGCAAATAAATGTAATTTTAGTCCAGGCTTACAATTTCACTAGGGGATGGGCTGCTGCCCCTTATTTGAGCTCCTGTTGCTTCTTCTCCCTTCCAACTGTCCACTTTTCACCAAAGAGAAAAAGTTCACAGGAACCACAGATGCCAAAACACTGTTGTCTGCCCCGAGTTCGGATCTTATGGTATGTGACACCCAACTTTGATGCGTGAATAAACTGAAGCTAAATCCTGGCAAGATGGAAGTTGCATAGGTAGGTGTTTCATCTGCTAATGGAGATGGGGTTCCACAACTTCTGGATGCAGTGACACTCTCCCGGAAGGTACACGGCTTGGGGTGCCCCTCAATACATCTTTGATATTAGACGCTCAAGAACAAGCAGCCTCTGTGGAGCTTAGTGCCTTCTACCAGCTGAGGTAGCTGTGTCGGCTGTCTCCTCTCCTCAGCAGAGATAGCTTGGCCACAGTTGTCCATGCTCTGGTGACATTCAGGAATGTCTGCTGTATTTTGTTCTACATCAAGCTGCCATTGATGATTATTTAGAAACTGCAGTTAATACAAAATACAGCAAGCTGGGTAGTAATAATTGGGACTGGGTGCAGGAAACATAGCACACCAGTGTTTTAATAGATTAAATGGCTCCCTGACTTTTCTTCTTCCTTTTTAGCAGACGTCAAAGTACTGGCACTCACTTTTAACACCATACACAGTTTGGAGACCTGGGTATCTGAGAATGCCTGATCCCATATCAGCCTGTTCATGCACCAAGGTTATCTACAAAGGCTTTCCACTGAGTGCTCCTTCAGTCTTATGTGAGACAGGCAGTAACCAGTGAGACAGCCTTCTTAGTTACAACACACACATAATGTTTGGAATTACCTTTGTAAATAAAAGTTTGCTTGACACCCACATTGTTATCCTGTTAGACCAAAGTAAAGACTTTTTGTTCTCCAATCCCTCCGAATTTGATGTATTGTTTTAATTTACCCTTTTATGATCTTGCATATTTACTACTATTTTTATACAGAACTCTATTGCTGCAAATGCAGAATATACATCACAAACACACACACACACACACACACACACAGAGAGAGAGAGAGAGAGAGAGAGAGTGTGAGTTAGTTAGTTTACCCTGCATATGCAACACGGAAGCCAGACCTGAAAACCTGAAATTTGCCAAATTTGAAGCAAAACATATGCAACAGTTACCCCCACCTTCTAACTTATTATATATTAAACATCCACAGTGCTAGTGTACAGACTGAGAGACACAGCAAGACACGGAGTGCACTGTCCAGGTGGTCCCAATTAATGGGGAGGGAGCACAACTCTGACATGTTTGGTTGTACTTGTTGCTAGGTGGCAGCAAGGTAAAAGGTGAACCAGGGTTAAAATCCAGTAGTACAGTATGTTGGCACAGCTTGCTTACATTGGTTGCTGTTGATCATGGCACCTAGAGCAGCGAATGCTGGCCCACCCCCAATTTTCTGCCTCTGCCAAGTTTTGGCTCCTACCAGTTAATACAACCTGCCCTCATCCTTCTATTCACATAAATTATTGAAAAGAACATTTTTACTGTTAGCTTAAGAAAGGTTTTTTGTTTTTTTTAAGTACAGAATTTTCTTCTTCTTTTGATTTCTACTTCCTACAGTTTTCTGGATAAAGAAAATAAATTTCATCAAGAAGCAGCACAAGTAAATTTAGTAGTTTTTCTTTTATGTCCAAAAAAGGACAAGTGATGCCCTATGCTTCAAAACCAGGCAAGAGCATAATATAAATTCACGATACCTAATTCTATCAATAAGATACTGATACCACAGGAATGGTCCAAAATGATAATTTAAAGCAAGGTGATTTATATGCTACATCTTGTTTAGAGTGAGCATTTTCATTAACAGGATTGGATATGACACTTTGAAGTGAAGGCATAAGATTAAAGACTTGTTATGTAACCACAATAATGCACAGAAGATGTAAAATCATCTTGACAAGCTTTTAGAAAATCTATTAAAGAATTGCAGATTATCTTTTCAAATATGAACTGTTCTGTTCAACATTTCTTCTACATTGCTACAATAATTGTAGTATACACCAGGCATTACTCTTTTTCTTTCTTTTGCTAGGAATTCATTCCTCTCCAACTCCCAAGTACAACATTGTTTTTAGGCTATAAAAATTATGTTGTACTAATGTGGATTAAGGAAACATTATAAAGTTTGGAATTGAAGATAAAAAAGGTATCCAGATGATAATATGAATCAACTTGGTATGTAACTAGATAAGAAGCTTGTACATTGGCAGCTAGAATTGTGATAGTATATTTGTAGGTCCCTCTGAAGCTGGTCAGAAGGCAAAAGGGGATTTGGAAAAGCTGGATTTGCTATGGAGGTCAGAAACGAAGCATTTGGTTCCTTAGCAAGAAGATATAGGTCAGAGAATAGGTCAGGCAAAACACCCAGAATTTACAATAATGTCTAGCTAAATTTGTAGCATAACATTCACAGCGAGCTTGTGCCCAATATATTTATGACTGCAATATGTACAGCATTGCTGTTTGGATCTAGAGCTTGGAGTCTGAAGAAGAGAAATGGGAAGCCAAAATGGAGTTTGCAACAGGAGCAGCTTGCAGGGAGGGGGTGGTGCCACAGACCTGGGCTCTTGGCAGCAGCATCACTGCCATGCACAAAGATGTGGAGGTTCAAGGCAGTAGTGAGGTTGCAGCAGTGTGAACATGCCAGTGGAGACAATCCAGTGCTCCCATCAGTGAGCCCACGCCACCACCCTGACCTTGCCTCTTCCCTTCAGTATCCTGATCAATGGCAGTGAGGCCAGTGCTAGGGGACTATCTTCATACTTTTCTGTCTGTTTTCCGTGGTGGGTGGGTTGTCCGCTTCTGTTTTGGTGTACTGACCTCAACTTGCTTCTTTTGATTTATGGCTCTGCCCTACCCTTCAGTGAGATGCTGTGTTCCAACTTGCTTTATAAAGAAACCCTGACCTTACCAAGAGGAGAAATGAGGGTCTCCACAGTGTGTGGCTTAGCCCTGTCTTGCATTACAGCTGATCTGGCAGAAAAGCAGCATGTGACAAGGGCATGTATGAAAATTCAACTCAGAACTGTTCATCTTAACTAGTTGTCCATCAAAGTTAACAACTGATGGCTCTTACATGTTGCAAACACCTGAGAAATTTTGCCGAAAGCTAAAAGCATTTGGATAAGGTTAGAAAAATAATAATTGGCGTGGTGGTGAGGTCCCATGTGCAGTTTACTGCACCACTGCAAAGTGTAGGCAGGAGTAGATGGAATGGTCATGGTGTGGTGTTCACCTGACCTTCTGACAGCTGAACCACTACTAATTTGTGAGGAAGAGAGGAGGACTAAGGCGGTAGGGAGGTCAGCATGGTGCAAGCAGGAGTGCCAGGAGTGCCAGCTTGGCTCTGCACTATGCCACTTCAATCAATTGACAGGTGGGAGCAGCAGACCCACCATGCTATCTACTACTGTGTGTTGGATTTTTCTCTATGGGCTGAGCACAATGATTAAATTATCAACCTATCAAATCTGAGAAACTGAAAATATGTCCCCACCTTGTTGATAAAAGAGAATGATAAAAGTCCACCAGTATGCAGAATTGTGGAATCTTACTCACCAAAAGGAAAAAGAAAAACAGATGGCAACAACACTTGGATTAACGTTTAGGATTTAACCATGCATAATACTGTCACCATTCATATTTTCTACAGCACATCTCTACATAATTTCTACAGCACATTAGTCTGGAGACTAATTATCATATTTGTCCTTAAGATAGCCTGCTGACATAGGCGATTGTTACTGTTCTTTTACAGAATGGCAGAAAATGACTTGCCCATGTGCATCTAGAGCTTAAGAAAGACTCCAGCCGAGATCCAAGTACGGCATTCAAGAGTCGTGCAAAGCTATATGCAGGCTAAGAAGACAGATTAGAAAATAAAGAATTCATTCAAGATAGGTCAATCGCATAACACTTTGGTAAAATACATTTATGACTAAACAAATTGTGGGAGGTAGTTTAATTTCATTATGTTTCATAATAACTAAAAAAAAGACATTATTTTCATGTCCTTCCAATTCTAAAGGATGCTTTTTGTGATATTACATCATTAGCTGGACAGATATATGGAAAATGGCTAGTGGAGCACACTCCTTATAAAGCTTATTCAAGCAACAGACCAGCATGAAGCCATGTGGAAATCCATTTACGCAGTTAGATACTTTCACTTACAATCCGGCCCTGCTGGATACTTTAATTCATGAATAATAATAACCCCCAAAAAGAGAAAGGGCGAGAGAATGAGGACTGGGCATGGCTTTGTTGTGTTTGAGAAACTCACAGAGCATCTCACAGCAATTCATTTTTTATTATTTGAATACCTCAAAATAAAAATAAAAACCTCTTGCCTCTAATTAGAGCCACAAACATTAGTAAAAGCAGAAAGAGAAACCCCATTCATTACGCAGAGTATAACAAGCATCAAAACATCCTTCTACTACTGCATCTCATGGTTATATTATGCATGGTAGCACCTGACACTTCTGAATACAGAGTTTACTGCTAAGCCTATTAAGTCCCCCAGGGTTTCATCCACAATTTCACTACTTTCTCATCTAACAGTCTCTCTCTTGGAATCACAGAACGGTGTATAATCTGAACAGCATTGAGAATGTAAAAATGTTTCATCCTAGTAAACTCCCCCAATCTCAATGATTGTTTCAGCAGGAGAGAAAAACTTACATACAGCACTAATTCTTAGTAAAAAAAGATAAGATAAAATTAAGTTAAAACAAAAACCACCCACACACCAAGAATACAGTACATTGACAGGGCTGGGGGGCGGGGGGGAATTACAGTCAGATTTTAAAAAAGCAAATTCTGAACATATATGTTTAGGAAGGGACATGCCCAAAACTGTACTATCAGGGTATTACAAAACACAGTATGGAACTGGAATGGAGGGAGATTTGTCAGAATAAATATACAGGACTGAGGTACCTAAGAGGCAAAACTAATCTGAGCACCTTTGGTCTAAGATGCTGTACTATAAGGAAAGCTGGAGTTCCATTCTGGGTCACTGTGCACATCACCATGACACATACAAGTGGGTATTCCCTGTTCTGCCCATGCCCCGCTCTACTCTATCCCCATTCAGTGCCATTTTTGGCACATGTGTCAGCACGTGTGCTGATTGTGTGCAAGTGGAGACACGCCTGTATAGAATTCCGCTAAAATGTTTCCTAACAAAATTGCCTTCTTGAATTTTGCGACATTTCTTATTTCTTTCAACATTTTTAATGGACAATAATATACCAGTGTTGTCTGCTTTCTTAAATCTGAGGATGAAAGCCCCTGGCAGATTTATGCATCCTCAAACCCTATAGCAAACATCTGCTAAGCACTTAGAAAGGAAACTATGTTCTCCACACTACCTATAGAAATTACTCATGGTGTCTGAATATGTTAGTCCTTTATTTAAATGGAAACCTGTTTTATCTGCTTAATACATCCTTTCTAATACTTTGAGCTTGCCTTATGCACACTAGAAGCAAATATTTTCTTTCTACACCTCTCTCGTTCAAGCAAATTTTAATCTTGCAATGTAGAATTTCCTCCTGGACTCATTTCTGTCAACCACTTTCTATATACAAACTTATCTTTCACTCTGTGTAACATGGTCAAAGGTTGACCATTATCTGTACTCCCTCTCTTTCTTTCTATCTCTAAATTGATGCTGCAGCTAAGTCATATTGCTTCTTTATGATGTCGCTGAAATTCATGTTTTACTTTCTACTGACTCAGCAAAATCCTTTAGCTTTTATTGCACATTTCTGCAAAGCTTTATTTTCAGTTGTTTCATAGTGCAAATACATCTTTGCGTCTTCTTCTTGTGTTATATAGCTCCCTTGCTGGAATGATCAAGTATCTTCGCTTTTCTCATCATCAACTTCCCCCATCATATAAAGTTGTTCCATCTTACTTTTTAAAAGTATTGATGGGCCTGGCATTCCCTATCCCTCTTCCTTACTCTCTCTTTACCTGCCTTTCCACACACATTCTTTTAGTTGAACTTTCTTCTCCCTGCACTCTTTTCTGTCTCACTGCCGATATGGTGATGTTCTATTTTATTTAAAACTCTCTGCAAGTATAATTCACCCCTCCATTTTCCTTTCCCATTTTGAACATTCACTCACCTCTCCCCAAATCTTTACTTACTTCCCTTTTTCTTCTTCCTAGCATCTAATGAATCTCTTTCCCTTCCTCTCTCCGTGTCCCTCCTACCTTCCTTTTTTGGTGTATGTGTGTGTGTGTTAAACACACAAACACATATAATATATATTAATAACAAGCTCCATGACCAAAGTTAAACTGTTAATAGATGGAAGAAATATAATTTAGTAGTATTAACTTCTTCCAATCTCACCACATGAAGCTCTATAAATCACTTTCAGCCTTAAAAAATAAAAAAATAGTAATGAACTAAATGCCAGGTGTTAACATTTGCTACAGATGATGAACAAATACTTATTAAAACAAGGCAGACAAAGGGAGCTTCACTGTCTGCAGAACATTGCTTCAGAGAAAGCACAGCAAGAGATTTACATTTCTGGAGAGAGCTATAATAGACTGCAGCCCTACAGGGTGGAACAGCTGAAGATAATGTGCCACACAATGATCCATTTTAGAAAGCCAATGCCAAAGCAATGAGTAGGCTTTCTCCCTCTTTTCAAGAAGACACAGCTGTTGTTAAAGCATACTCTTTATTTCCAGAAATGGTAGGGAGAATCCATTTATATTAAAGGTTTGCATTGTTCATGTATGTTTACTTTTGCTACATGTTTACTGACAGCATTTTCAAACAAACACATATGGAAGCCAAATTCAGAAATGAAGTAGAAGATAATTAATATTTCTAACCACAACAATGTTAAGCAGATTATTGCTTAAGCCACAGATGCATTAAATCTACTCAAGATAGAAAAAGCTCTGCAACTTGCCAAATCACGTTTTGGCTTTAAAAAAGTCCTTGATAAATGAAAATAAAGTGGGAAGGCTATGCACAACATAGTATAAATAAAAACTAAAACCTTAATAAGTTCAGAGTGGTCTCGAGAATTTAAAAGGCAGCTTTGTTCAACTAAAACATTATTTTTTACTAAAGGTTTGCTCCATATTAATAGATATAGTATTGCAATTCCATGTCTGTTACTTCTACCAAAAAGATGCCCTAGATAGTGAAAAACCGTCTAGAGTTTGTTTTTATTTACATTATTCTGGCTGTTTGCTTGAAATCTACCCGATGAGAGATATGGTTGGAAGTTGCCATTAACTATTAAGGAACTCAGACTCCTTCATAGCAATCCGATAGGAAGCATATAATAATACTTTACCAAAGATAGCCTTCTTGCTGTACAAAGATCCAGTACGCAGAGGCTTCAATGGGGCTTGTTGAGGAGAGATACAGCAGAGAAGTATGGTGCAGAGATGGGGGCCAGGAGGGGACTGCAACGGCTGGTGTGGGTATGAGGAAACAGTAGCAGGGTTGCACATTCTGATAACGATGAGGGATTGGCACAAGTTCTGGAAGAGGAAGATGTGGCGATGGAGACTCTTGGTATGGGAAGGTATGTCATGGCCCTGCCTTCCAAGTTTAGAGGAAAATGAGTGGCCAAGTCCAAAGCTTCTGTATCACTGGCTGAAGAACTGAAATGGGTTCCTAATATTGAACATGAGGTTAGCAGTGAAGAGCATGCAGAATCCAAGGTAGGATGAATTCACCCAAGCCTGATTCATCTGAACACCCACCCATTTCACAAATGCTGCCCAACAGTGCAAGGAGCACACTAAGTAGGAGGTCACACAAAGGAGTATACTTGCTTGCCTTCAGGGCAAGGGGATGGCCCACATGTTTCAGGTGAGGGGGGATGAGCTTGGAAAGGGTTGACTATATTTGGAGTATGTTCTTCATGATGCTGCAACCACAGGACTGCCTTGATGGATTGGGGGTACTTCCTATCGATGGATCAGAATGGTTTGCATGGTTTTTTTTCTTAAACAGATACTCTCTTGATCACTTCAACAGATTAGGAGTCTGAGCAAGAATTCCAAATGGAAAACATCCGACTCAGGTGGCAACCATTCTGCTGATGTCACCATGCTTGCTTTTAGCTAGAAGAGATTGGATCGGATGTCAGTATCTAATCATTGAGCCATCCTTTCTTTTCATAATAATAGTACTAGAAACAAATCAGCTGGATTACAGGAAGGATTTGCTGCCAGTGAAGCTTTTTCCAGGAGGAAAGGAAAGTGTTTTTTCAAGCTTTGCAAGCTAGTGACCATATTTCAGCTGCCTCTGATGATAACCGATAACAGTGGGTAATAAGAACGGCTTTCACAATATTCTCCCATGAATTCAATCAAAGTGCTCATTGCTCTAACACTGAACTTTTGTTTGTGCGAAAAAGAAAAAGAAAAACCATTTTCTATCTGGGGACTGTGTGGCTTAGAGACTGGAAATAGCACATAAAGCTCTTCACCTCTGGGGTCACTGCTCAAATCTGGCTAGGTCAGTGGAGCACCAAACTTACCACTGCATGCTGGTTATTAGCTGGCTTATATGGGGAGTGCAAGGAAGAAAGAGTTAATGATTTCAGAACTAAAGCCTGATCTGGTCACACTCCACTGAAACCATTTGCAGCAGCAGAACCCATATTGTTAATTTAGATAATCTCCCATAATAAGATGGGCCACATAAGGAAAACTCAAGTTCTGAGCAACAGAAGCTTATCTAACTTCCAGAACAGGAAGGGTTGTACAATCTGTCAAAGAGGAACCCCGTTCCTTTTGCAGAGGTTCAGGCAACAGCAAATGCTTTGCATCACTGTGTAGGGAGAAATAGCACCTCCTGCCCCAAAAGCTATTTGCCCTGTTGCTTAGTGGATTAACGACGACTTCTGAGTGATCAGAAATAGGTATCTGCTAGCAATGCAAGCCACACACCATGTGGTTCTTTGGATCCTGGCTCATGAGGAGACACAGGATTTTGTTCCCACCCATTTCCTTCATAATGTGAACACAAAGGCAGACATCTGCAGATGTAAATCAGCAAGAAGGAAGAGTGTTTAATAATTTCTTTGCATTCCAAATCTCTCCTGCAAATGCTGCCAACCCCTGCCATTTTAAGGTGTCTCTCTGTCTCCCCTTTTCCACCCCAGGCTTTTAGACCAAAAGAAACCTGCAACAAGGAAAAAGCATCCCATGGGCATTTGCTGAAGGGAATCAACAATGCATAAAGTGTTCAACATCCCTCTCTCGCCTACTAATCCTTCCTTCCAAATGCCTCTGCTCCAAGATTAGCATTAACCAGCAGGTGCGTGTTTGGGGAAAATATCTGTCATTATAAAATCCAGTTCTGCCCTCAGTCTTTAGCACTCACAAATAAAATGATGATGCGACATCCACCCCTATTACTCAGGCAAATGAAGAGTGCAAAACAATATTGTGTGTGAGGTGGCCCTTAGAATAATGCATAGCAGCTTGCCTAGGAGCAGTCTATATGTGAATGCATTTTAAATTATTTTTAATTATGTTACAAATGGGACCTGCAACCAGTGGTGGACCTTGGAGTCTTAAATTTCAGCAGCACCTTGTGCAACAGCAAAATTTGGCGCCCCCTTTGATTCTCACCTTCCATTTTACCTTATAGTAGTGGCGGCCCTGGCAGCGCCCCAGAGGCTCCATGCCCCAGTGCGACCAAATCAGTCATGCTCCTCTAAATTCACCTCTGCTGCAACAGTGTTATTCTTCGCAGTTGGTGTGCTCATGTTCAGGGTTCCAGCTACCCCATTCTTCCCCCCCCCCGCCCCGGTCTTTTCATTTTACTTCTACTACCAACATTTAGCATCCTCTAGCTACTGAGCATGCTCAGTCCTCACTGGTCCATGATGAATCAACACCATCTAAACAGATGGAATGGATATTCCCCTACAGTTAATCAGATTGTGCTTGTTCTGGTCATGACAGAAAAATCACAGCCAGCCTCTTTAGTCTCTCACATAGGCTCTCCCAAGATGGCAAAGCGCTCTTGCAAAATATCATGAATCCTGTTAAGAGTTCAGTTCTTAAACAATAAGTCATTTTTTCCTGGCTAAAACCTGAAAGATGACTCACAACTTGGTATGTTCCTTCTATTGACATCACATCCAGACATTTAGAATATACATACGCTTCAGGTTACATACGCTTCAGGTTACAGACTCTGCTAACCCAGAAATATTACCTCAGGTAGGCGGGATATCAAATCCAAACTTTGCTTCAGGATGAGAACAGAAATCGTGCAGCAGCGGCACAGCGGCAGCAGGAGGCCCCATTAGCTAAAGTGGTGCTTCAGGTTAAGAACAGTTTCAGGTTAAGAACAGACCTCCAGAACGAATTAAGTTTTTAACCCAAGGTTCCACTGTACTGTTTAAATTTAAGTAGATGTATCCCTTCATTTTCTTTGTCAATGAGTTTTATACTTCGTTGGCTATTTTCCAAGCTATTGAGTACATACCAAATCAAACACAATTCTGTACATTTTATTAGAGAAAGCAGCGGCTTTTCAAAATACACTGCAGGATGGCACTTAAGGGGGGGGGGACAGCTCTCCTTCTGCTTCCTTTGAAACTGTGTGGGTTGCACATCTAACACGAGCTGTTAATAAATATAGAAAGTGAATAGAAATATAGTGCTGTAATACAAAGGCACCATTCTACTGTTATAAACAATCTCTTTTTTAAACCAAAAAAAAATACCACTTAAATCATTGTCTGAAATGGGAACTCATGCTGAATAGGGTCTAAGGGAGCTCTTTTGTAGAGAGAAATAGATCTTTAAGGAAAATCATATTTTCTCCTAGTGGGCATTTCATACAGGTGCACTGATGTCAATAGAGACTAATACCCACTTACCGAGAGTAAGCCCTATTGAAACAAATAGAGTTTACTTCTGAGCAAGCAGGCATAGTATTGCACTGTAAGACACCAACAATGGCTGCAATTAGGTGTAAGTAATACCATAGATCTGGTGGGCTGAGAACATGTAGTTTTTCATAGGACTGGGCTGCAATTCTGCTGGTCTTTACAATTCAACTTATCACAGAGATCAGCAATATAAAGCAGTCCACAATCTACCTCAGTATCAGAATTTCATTATGGACAGTTCCTTCACATGGTCCATTTTAAAGAAGTTGTGAGTTATACCTATAAGCTGCCTTTGCATCCTACATAAACAAAACTACAGGTTCAGGCCTCTGTGAGCTATGACTGACCCCCGTTTCCTAGCATGTGTTCCCAAAAGTAAAAATGAATACACTTCAAGGAGTAATGAAAAGATTGCCTGCTCTCTTCCAGAGAGCCAGTGTGGTATAGTGGTTAAGAGCGATAGACTCGCAATCTGGGAAACCGGGTTCGCATCTCCGCTCCTCCACATGCAGCTGCTGGGTGACCTTGGGCCAGTCATACTTCTTTGAAGTCTCTCAGCCCCACTCACCTCACAGAGTGTTTGTTGTGGGGGAGGAAGGGAAAGAAGAATGTTAGCCGCTTTGAGACTCCTTAGGGTAGTGATAAAGCAGGATATCAATTCCAAACTCCTCTTCTTCTTCCATTTCTCATTTTCCCATTATTAAATTCAGCCCTCCACATTTCTGCAGCAATTTGCCCATAAAAAATCACAAAAATTGTTCAGCGTTTTAGTGCATTTCTCCCAATAAGCCTATTTTTGTATGTAGGTTTTGAATAGTGTATGCATTTTTGCAAGCAGTTCATTCTAATCAATGCATTTGTGTGTGCTATTTTAATATGTTTTAATATGTCCTGCAATAAATAGATTGGGGAATGCAATCTTGCAGCCCAATGCTAAATACATTCTGTGGAAAGTGAGGGATGGTTCATAGATGCATGTACGTCATTTTACTGCATATGTAGACAGCATTTGTTATGTTTTACCAATGCTAATATTTAGAATAACACTAGTGTGGTTTTGTTGCCAAAGTTGTTCAAGAGGTTCGCAAATGAAGATAAGCACCCCAAAAGATAACAATGAGTAGCACAATCAGGCTTGGAGTGAACTAGTTCAGTTTAATGAAGTTGACTGAATTAGTTCCAAAAAATCTGAAACATACATGAAAGTAGTTCTCAGCACTCCTGCGTGAACTGACTGTAAATTAAATTTGTTTTGGGGTAGAACTTTGAATGATCTCTAGTTAATCTTCAAGTTTATTCTCTTACATTTTTTGTTTTACTCCTTATTTGTTTTTATTTGTTATTTATTTATTGCACTTATATCCCACCTTACCTCCAAGGAACTCACGTGGCATACATAGTTTTCCTCCTCCCCATTTTATCATCACAACAACCCTGTGAAGTAGGTTAGGCTAAGGTTATCAGATTTTTTTCAATGAATCCAGGGACACTTTTCAACTTCAATGGATTTTGTATGGGGACTGATTTGTAAATCCGGGGAATGCCCCTGGGAAACGGGGGCATCTGGTAACCTTAGGTTAGGCTGAGAGTTATGACTGGCCAAAGGTCATGGCTGAATGGAGACGTGAACCCTGGTGGCCCAGGTCCTTGTCCAACACACTAACCACTACATGGCACTGATTCTTTGGGCTCTTAAAGATCAAAACTGCTGGGGAAAATAAACTAAACAACTCACATCCTACTGCATGTGTTCTTTGATGTTTTCTTAGTCTCCTTAAGTATATTTTACACTTCAGCACAGCAGCTTGTAACATTAGGAATGGTTAAAAAAAATGCTGGCGACCATTTGGATTAACTTGAATTGAATTATGAACAGAACTTGTTTGTTTCATAAAGAGCAAAAATGTGAGCAAAAATTAGTTCCTTTTGGGACATGCTGGACTCGAACTACAGCTAGTTCCTTTTCAAAACAAACTTTCCAAGCTCTGAGCACAAGTAATTAAAAACAATTATTTAAACAGATGGCTATTTAAAAAGCAGCTAACTAGGTAATCTGGGTGTGCTATTTTACTAACATATTCATTTGTATGCACATTTTACCCATTATATGCATTTTTAGAAACATTGGTTGACTGCAAACTGCATTGCAAAACTGGGATATATACAAATTTTGAAGGATGGATGTATTCCAGTTCTAATATTGTTTGAGAAGGTGCAAGTCTGATAAGATTCAGCTTTTAATGTCAACTGAATTGAAATTTTCTCCTCTCCTTCAGGCATGGCAGATACCCAACAAGTCTGTGATATGTACACATCAAAACAACAGAACTCACGCAAGGAAACAAAGATATTTCTTGGTTCTACAGATATCACTCTATGGAACAGCTTTCTTTGTAACTCTGTTTCTTATGCTAAACAAGCCACGAGCATTACATCACCCAGATATTACCCTTGCACATGGAGTTACCTCAGAGCAGCTCCAAAGGGAACTAGAGATTTCCTGAAGCGTAAGCTATTTTGGGAAACCAGAGAGGATGACATCATTTGCAGAAGTGGCTGTGTTTTGCTTTTAAAAGCAAATTTCCCCAGCTCCTGCTAGAAATATTTCAGTGTCTATTACCTATACCTCCTTCAAAACCTGCTTTTTACTTCCTCTCATTGGTACTGCAGATTTTCAAAAAAAATTCAACTACCTAAGGTCCCTCTATGGACTTGATCTCTGTATGGCAGACATCATTTTAGATTTTGCCAAATGGATGTAGCTACTGGTTTTTCTGTGTTGCATTGATTTATTTTTATCTTCGAAATGCACGTATCTTTAAAACGACGGAAGCTGAAATAAACATAATTAAACTCCTGCCCCCATTGAAAGAGTACAGACCTATGTAAAGGATAGCATATGACACTCTGCTTAGCACAAAAAGAAAACATTTTTTAATACTGAATTATAGCTACAGGAATACTTACTGCTTTCATTTATTTATGGAATATCACTTTTCAGCTGACATTCCAAAAGCAGCTTGTACAATAGAAATTAAAACCAATCCATAGAACAGTGCTCATGTGAACACAACCTAAGTAGCAGGGGCTGTTGTGGTGTCATTTCCACTGTGTCCAGAGACAGCACTATTGAGGCAGTGGCTTCAAGATCAAGGCCAAGGTTTGCTCTCTAACAAAAGTAGTTTTCTTCCATTACGCTGGAGTCAGATTCCTCCTCTTCAAGGGGAGGAAAGTGAGGTATCTGAAGGAGAAAGGAATGGCCATGCAGGGCGAGGTCCAGAAACACTCTTAGATGTGTCTGTGGGGCCAGTGAACAACCAGCTCATCCACCATAAACAGGGCCAGATTTAGGTTTGATGAGGTCCTAAGCTATTGAAGGTTATGGGGCCCTTTGTATGTCCAGCTGTCCTTTGTCAACAACAAATTGTCGCTGTTTTTTGTGTTGAATATTTTAGGGAGCAGGCTAGCAGGCAGGGCCCATTACTTATATCATAGGAGTCCCCAAAAGAGTGGGACCCTAAGCTATAGCTTGTTTAGCTTTTAAGTAAATCCGGCACTGACCATAAACTGCTGTAATAAATGCTCAGAGATGAGGTGGAGGAGAAAAGGAAATGGCACCTGGGACCTTATGCATGCAAACCAAATGCTTTACCATGAGGCTATGGCCTCTCCCCCCACTCCCAATTACTTGCTACAATTTTACTGTTGTTTAATGTGATCTTATCAATGTCTTTTAGTCCAACTTGTAAACTCACCCCCAGTACATAGGGATGGGTGAATCTGTCAGTTTCAGCTTCTCAGTTTTCCAATCTGTTCTACAGATTTCCACACCAGCTTTGCAAATAAATACGGTAAATAAGATCAAAACAAATCTTCACAAAAAATTATGAGCATTTTAATGTGAATTTCTCATAATATATACAGTTCTGCAAGCCATTTCCCTTAATATAATGCATGTTATGCTATTTTTATGAATATGTGATTGTTTATACACACACAGTGCTCTATTAGATGTATTTCTGTATGCAGTCTGTGGGTGGAGAGCTGCATTGCAAAATTCAGAGAAGGGTGAATTTCGAGGGAAGGCTGTGTTTCCATTTGCATATTATTTCAGAAAGTGTGAGTTAGTTAAGTTTGTTCAAAAATGTGAACCGAACTGAATTTCTACCCCACCAGTAAAGCAGGATATAAATAATTATAATGAAGAAAGCAGTGTGAGAAATGCAGGGTGGCCGTTTAGTCGAATTATAATTTTTTCCTGGCTCTCTTCAATCTTTCTGAGGTTGAGTTGTTGTATTAAACTTATTTCTTTTAAGCTGCTTTGGATGTGCATTTGCCCAGTATGGACATTTGTGGGATTAAACACCATTTTGCAGAGAACTCTCTTGTTGATGTATGGACATTTGACCTGTGGTGCTCCAAAGATCATATTGGGTGTCTACCCCCACTTCCTTATTCTTTTTCTACACATTTTGGTGTGCTTATATGCACTTGACCATCTCTTGAGGAAGCTTTGGCCTGGCAGGATTCAACACTCTCCCAGAAGCTTGGATGTATGATTTGTGGTGGCCCAAAGCATATTCTTCAGTGGCCTCTGCTGGTTCCTTATTTTCTATCATCATGTTTCAGCTATTTTTGAAGTGCATATATAGACTTCAACTGTGCATTTACTTTGTTTTGAACATGCATGCAAATAGGGGACTGAGAATGAATAACCAACTTCAGCATAGTATTTGTTATTTGTTAGATATGTGATAGTATAATTTATGTCACCCACCAACATAAACCAAGGATAAGCATTGGTTTTACAGCCTCATGGTTAGTCTGGAGAGAGCTAAACCACAAGCCTGGGTTCCATCACTATACTAAGCCAACCTGTGGAAGTGTGGCACAGCAGCAACATGAGCAGAGAGGAATAAAATGTCCACAATCTCCTCCCCAGGAGCCTGCATGTGTGGGAGCATAGTTTGTCATCACATGACATGCAAACCAGGCCATTCTCTTCAAACAAACCCAGCTTCTTCAGAGTACATTTTCAGTTCCACTTGTTTATCTAGAACAGGATTTACTTGAAGACTAATTAGCCATGTTTCTTACTTCTTGCACACATGACCTCCAGGACTACTCAGTCAGCTTCACACACACAACCAAGTTCAATGAAAAATGCAATAGATGCAAATACACACTGTCCGTTTCTCTTGCTCCTTCATTCTCCTTACTGTGCCTCTTTTCATTGTACAGTGGACGCCCCCCCTAGATATGAACTTAATTCGTTCCGGGGGTTTGTATGTACCCCAAAAAGTCCGCATCTAGAGGTGCCACTTCTGCGCACACGGGCAGCATGATAGAGCTCTTCTGCGCATGGCAAAATCCTGGTTTGCTGCGTTCGCAACCCGAAAGTTACGTTACCTGAAGGTAACGTAACCCAAGGGGCCACTGTATTTGTGTAGCACCTACAAATCTAGACACACAAAAATCTAAACAGATGCCATTCATATCAAGAGTGAAAGCCAGATAGACAGACATTTCTACAGAAAAGCATATATAAATTACTGTATACTAATTAAAAGGATGGCACAGAAGAGCAAATATTTTAGAAGGCACATTATACATTAGACTGAGTTAATTCACTCCAAATGAAACCTGCCAAATTTTACAAATGACAATGTCGCATTAAAGAAAAATACCTGAAGTTACACTTTATGGATTTGATTATGAATTGTATATAAATCAACTTCAATACTAAGATAAAAACACCCACAGGGAAAGAAGGTGTTTTGATTTGGGGGGGGGGCATGAGAATGACAATGCAATCCTGCATTCGGTTTTTCAAAAGCAAGTTCCACAGTGTCCAACAGGGCTGAGTCCTGGATAAATAGGTTTAGGACTACAGCCTAAAAGAAAGATGTAGGGAGGGAAAGAAGGAGAAGCCGACAGGATATCTTTAATATTACATAAGCATAGCATCTAATGGGCTTTTCAGCGCAGAAAACACAACAGTGTATCAAAACCAGTTCAGCATCCTTTGAGCTGGTGACAGTTCAACCTGAACAAAACAAAGCCCAAAACATACTGAGTAAGGGTAAGCATATCCTCTTGCTCTCCCAGGAGTTTGCCTTCATTGGTAACTCCAGTAACAATTGACAGTCTCTACACTAGCTGTGCTAATGGCAGTTGTCACAAAGGCAAGCATCTGTGCTTCAAGCTCAGCTATATTTACCCACACCTAGGTTTTCTTGCTCCTTTCTTTCTCCATCATCGTGAAGTTTAATTATTGTCATTTTATATCCTACTTATACAAGGGAGGCAATTCTCAGAGTGTCCTGCTAATGGAAGAAACGTGGGGAGTCCAGAATATACTATAGTGATTTCCCTATCATTACAGAATCAACTTCCCAGACACGCCAGGTTCACCCTTTACTGAGCTTCAGAAATACAGCTTTTTGTCAGGCCTTACCTAGTTAGCTGCTTTTTAAATAGCCATCTGTTTAAATAATTGTTTTCAATTAATTGTGGTCAGAGCCTGGAAAGTTTGTTTTGAAAAGGAACTAGCTGTAGTTCGAGTCCAGCATGTCCCAAAAGGAACTAATTTTTGCTCACATTTTTGCTCTTTATGAAACAAACAAGTTCTGTTCATAATTCAATTCAAGTTAATCCAAATGGTCGCCAGCATTTTTTTTAACCATTCCTAATGTTACAAGCTGCTGTGCTGAAGTGTAAAATATACTTAAGGAGACTAAGAAAACATCAAAGAACACATGCAGTAGGATGTGAGTTGTTTAGTTTATTTTCCCCAGCAGTTTTGATCTTTAAGAGCCCAAAGAGTCAGTGCCATGTAGTGGTTAGTGTGTTGGACAAGGACCTGGGCCACCAGGGTTCACGTCTCCATTCAGCCATGACCTTTGGCCAGTCACTAACTCTCAGCCTAACCGATGTTCCCATTTCCCGGGGACATTCCCCGGATTTACAAATCAGTCCCCATACAAAATCCATTGAAGTTGAAAAGTGTCCCTGGATTCATTGAAAAAAATCTGATAACCTTAGCCTAACCTACTTCACAGGGTTGTTGTGATGATAAAATGGGGAGGAGGAAAACTATGTATGCCACATGAGTTCCTTGGAGGTAAGGTGGGATATAAGTGCAATAAATAAATAACAAATAAAAACAAATAAGGAGTAAAACAAAAAATGTAAGAGAATAAACTTGAAGATTAACTAGAGATCATTCAAAGTTCTACCCCAAAACAAATTTAATTTACAGTCAGTTCACGCAGGAGTGCTGAGAACTACTTTCATGTATGTTTCTGATTTTTTGGAACTAATTCAGTCAACTTCATTAAACTGAACTAGTTCACTCCAAGCCTGATTGTGCTACTCATTGTTATCTTTTGGGGTGCTTATCTTCATTTGCGAACCTCTTGAACAACTTTGGCAACAAAACCACACTAGTGTTATTCTAAATATTAGCATTGGTAAAACATAACAAATGCTGTCTACATATGCAGTAAAATGACGTACATGCATCTATGAACCATCCCTCACTTTCCACAGAATGTATTTAGCATTGGGCTGCAAGATTGCATTCCCCAATCTATTTATTGCAGGACATATTAAAACCAAATAAAAAACAAGTGGTGCTTGCTTCATAATGTTGTGTTGTGAGGTGCTCCTACTCAGGGTTCTGGCCAGTCTGCCATGCCCCTTTCAAGGATATTTCATTTCAATCCCCTACCCGACAGCAGTCAGTCAACCCTCATTAAGCAGTTCCAGCTTTTTTTGGGGGGGGGGTATGTTTTCTGTTATTTTGGCTACATGAGGACCGGCACTCAGAAAATTGAGCGCAATGATGACTTCTGGTTAGTTTTCAGACGCATCATTTCATACCATCTGAAAGTTGACTCCTAGTCAGTCTTTTATTTTTTTCAACTGATTAACAAGTCAAGAAGCTTCAACTTTATTTTATGAAACTACAATTAGAATCTACAAATGGTATAATTTGGGAAATGTAATGGTATAAATTGGGACATGTAATCTATGCATGTAGAGGCATTCCTGTGTACATGCAGACATGACACCATAGAGCAGAGCTTTCCAAACTGTGTGTCGCGACACGTTAGTGTGTCGGCTGCAGTGTGTAGGTGTGTTATGCAGACCTCTGGTTTGCTAGTAAAACTGAAGTACTGTGTCGCAAAATGTTGCACGTATAAAAAGTGTATCACCGACATGAAAAGTTTGGAAAGCTCTGCCACAGAGTGCTACTTCCATTGAAATGAACAGTGTGGCCTGCAAAGCCAGGGACTCTATATGCATTAGAGAAGCACATGCTTTGTTGGGACAGCTGAATATATAAATCTGTCTTTACAGGCTATCATATGCTTATGGATTTTTTTATTACTCTTTCCATTCTATGTATTTATAATGAACAAAAATGTCACCAGCTAAAACGCAAACATTATTCTTAATTTACTACAAGATGAAAAGCATTAAGAAAACATGTACAGCATATTTCCGACAGGAGATAATTCTCATGTGAAATTAAATATAACTGCTCATTCCTCATAGGCAGAGGAACATCTATGCAGAGTCAGGCTGTATGTCAGGTTTCTTTTAATAAAGGAAACAGCTTTTTATTGCTCTTCATGTTAAGCTTAATCTAATGTCTTTGGTAAAGGCAGTTAGGTCCACCGCCGAGGGCCTTCTGGTGGTTCCCTCACTGCGAGAAGCAAAGCTACAGGGAACCAGGCAGAGGGCCTTCTCGGTAGTGGCACCCACCCTGTGGAATGCCCTCCCATCAAAGAGATAAACAACTACCTGACATTTAGAAGACATCTAAAGGAAGCCCTAAGGGAAGTTTTTAATGTGTGACATTTTAATGTATTTTTAATCTTTGCTGGAAGCTGCTCAGAGTGGCTGGAGAGACCCAGCCAGATGGGCGGGGTACAAATAAATTATTATTATTATTATTATTATTATTATTATTATTATTATTATTATTACTACTACTACTACTACTACTATTACTACTACTATTATCTAAAATTATTCATTCTTAGGAGACCTCCAGATGGAATGCTTTTTGAGTGTCAGGCACACTGATTCTGGAAGGTTAGACAGACAATTACATTGGGATATGGAACAGAACGAAGATCATGGCCACTGGTCCCATCACCTCCTGGCAAATAGAAGGGGAAGAAATGGAGGCAGTGAGAGATTTTACTTTCTTGGGCTCCATGATCACTGCAGATGGTGACAGCAGCCACGAAATTAAAAGACGCCTGCTTCTTGGGAGGAAAGCAATGACCAACCTAGACAGCATCTTAAAAAGTAGAGACATCACCTTGCCAACAAAGGTCCGTATAGTTAAAGCTATGGTTTTCCCAGTAGTGATGTATGGAAGTGAGAGCTGGACCATAAAGAAGGCTGATCGCCGAAGAATTGATGCTTTTGAATTATGGTGCTGGAGGAGACTCTTGAGAGTCCCATGGACTGCAAGAAGATCAAACGCATCCATTCTGAAGGAAATCAGCCCTGAGTGCTCACTGGAAGGACAGATCGTGAAGCTGAGGCTCCAATACTTTGGCCACCTCATGAGAAGAGAAGACTCCCTGGAAAAGACCCTGATGTTGGGAAAGATGGAGGGCACAAGGAGAAGGGGACGACAGAGGACGAGATGGTTGGATAGTGTCTTCGAAGCTACAAACATGAGTCTGAACAAACTGCGGGAGGCAGTGGAAGACAGGAGTGCCTGGCGTGCTCTGGTCCATGGGGTCACGAAGAGTCGGACACGACTAAACGACTAAACAACAACAATGGAACAGAGACAAGCTTTCTGATGCAGAAATTCCAGCCTAAAAGAAAATAATAATCAGTGGAATGGGGTTCTTTGGAGGAGAACTCTGCTAAATTGACCAAAAGCTGTGCTAAGCTTCACACAATCAAAACAAACTCAGCATTATTAAGCTTATAAATGTTGGCAGCTCTATCATTTCTCAAGCAACCATATAAACTTTGGTATTACTTTAGTATTGATTTGTTTTCAATTCCTTATTCCTCTAATGCAACAAGACATCTCTTTCATAAAATCCATGAAATGAATCCTTCGGAATTGTAAATGCTAGACCAAACATTGCCCCCCCCCCCGCTTTCTACTTGAAGTATCTTATCCAGTTGCTCTCTTGATGTTTGATATTGTCGCATTCCACCCCAATCTCTGAGCAGTGCAAGAGTCCAGGGGTCCCAGGCGTTTACCCAAGGTTTTTGTTTTCTTTTGGAATGAGGCACAGTGGAGACTGTGGTTTCTTTATGATATATGGTTTATTTACACATACACAACCTGAGCCTACGAGGGAGGGGTTCACAGCATTAACACCCCAAAAGGCTCTTGTTTCCCCTATAACCACAGCCTTGGATTCAAACAGAAAGCAAACATTGCTCTCAAACTTTGCTGTGACTCTCCTTCCAGGTCACATTACTGCAAACTCTCAACTCCAAACTCTGGCTTAATTCTTCTAACTAACCGCGAGCTAGGGGAGGGTCAGATTTCGGTGAGATCTTACCAGAAGAGACTACTGCTTCTCCAGCAGAGGCAGCAGGCTGGGCAGGAAGCCTGAAGGGGCACCTACCTCTTGAGGTTCCACCACCCAAGGCGGCTGTCTCAGCCCTGCCTGTAAGGGCATGTGTGCTAACACACAAGAAATAAAACAATTGCAGGTTTCCCTGGAGGAAATCAGGAGGCAGGGTGGATACTTACAGAACCATGTATGCTCTTACAAGTTGTGGGAAAGGCCTTACCTCATATGTTTGATTCAGCATCTAATAAATGCGTGAAAAATGGCTTTTGCCAAATATAGGCTGAATTATTGGGCGTGGCAAATAAAAGCTGCAGTTCATCAAGCGGATTTTACTAGAGCCACCACATATCTAGTTGGTTGTCTGAAACTTAAGTAAGAAAAAAACTGGTATTTTTCTCTTCTGCAAACTGCCCCCCCCTTTTGTCAACCTGTGGCAAACTTCTGAACTGAGTTTTGCATGTGCTAGTTTTATCACTGAGGGCTGGTGCTTCGAAACATTTGCAATGACTCAAGAGAGAACCAATGAATTCTGACTAATTCCCTGGATGTTCCATGAAGATCCCCTGTCATTATCGGGCTATGATTTATTCTGAAGAAACCAATGGTTTGGTCCATTTCTAAGAAAAATTGTTCCTAGAAACCTATGTCCAGGGTAAAATACATTCCCAGAACTAGAAAAGACTATTTAAAAGACACATGTGTTTTGAAGGTTTGAAAGGTTTACAAACCCAAACTGGAAGACATTTAAAGTGCATACCCATCTGCCACAGATTTTCTTTATTAAGTAAGTTATATTAACTGAAGTACCTAGAACTGTTGCAAATCCCAAAATAAAGGCTAAAACCAACTTGTTTTAACACCAACCAGGATTCAGCTAATACTCAGTGTAGCTCCTAGAGCTCAGGTCTGATATGATCTCTAGCTGAAACACCACTTAATAAAGCACTTTTCATTTTCTCTCCATCTGCTTTGGCACTTGAGATATAAAGCACCCTTTCTCCATTTTAATAGATTTTTTTTGCAGCAACAATGTGCTCTCATGCAGCTACTATAAAGGCAACACTTAATTTTATTTTAGTTAAAACTTCTGGTTCATTTTGTGAATGCTTTCTGATAATGGAGCAACTCCTAAGTGGCTGGAACTGTGGCTCACCTCCGAAGCAAGAAAGAAAAACAGAGGTCCTGCATCTTGCTGTATACTGAAATACACAGACCCTAAACATGTTTACTTAGAAGCAAGTTGTACTGAGCTCAATGGAAATTATAATACTGCATGGGACTGCAGCCTATGAAGCGTTATTTATGACAGCTAAACCCCCAAGGCATAACATAAGCAGAGCTAAGCTGAAATAATCTTTTTAGTTCTGTTTTCATTGTCACTATTGCTAAAAAACCACCTCTATACTTTCAGTTCCCTTTTCAGAATTTCATTTAGCTTTCATCTTGCAAGTCCTGGAAAACTGGAATGCACTATGCAAAAGCCTCCAAAGGCTGGCTTTCAATAATCCAGGGAATTGTGCAGTCCCTGAGCTACCCTACAAAAAGTACCATAAATATTCATGCTTTTTACAATAAAAAAAGCTTGTGGACTCTCATCGTACTAGACAACCAGTACCACCTGTTAACATAGGAACATAATACCGATAATATCCCTGCTGGATCAGGGCAATGGCCTATCAAGTCCAACATCCTGTTCTCACAGTAACTACCCAGATGTTCATGGGAAGCTTGCTTGCAGAAGTTAAACACAGCAGCACTCTCACCTCCTACAGTTTTCAGCCAATGGTATTCAAAAGCTTAGCCCTCCAACCATGGAGGCAGAATATAGCCATCGTGACTAGTAGCCATTAATAACGTGGTCCTCCGTGAATTTGTCTAATCCTCTTTTAAAGCCACTCAAGCCATTGGCCAGCACTGCTCTAATGGAAGAGCATTTCATAGTTAGTGGAGAAATAATTTATTTTGTCTGTTCTGAATCTTCCTACATTCAGCTTCACAAGATGTCTGTGAGTTCTCTTTTCTCTACCCGCTTTCTCTATGACATGCAAAATATTACACACTTCTATCACGTTGTCTCTTATTTGCCTTTTCTCTAAGACTAAAAAGCCCTAACTTCTGTAAACTTTCCTCATGTAGAAGTTTCTTCACGCCCCTGATCATTTTAGTTTCCCTTTTCTGAACCTTTTCCAAATCTACAATAACCTTTTTGAATTTAGGTGACCAAACTGCACACATTATTCAAAATGTGTTTTTACCACCTATTTGCATAACAGTATTATAATACAATTTTTATTTTATTTATGATCCCAGCATTAAGTTTCACAGAGCAGGGGGAAAAGTTGTGGATTAGCTTCAATGTGGTCAAATTCCAAGCTACAATCCTTTGATTTCATATTTTCACCACTGAAATTATTGTTTTTGTGTCCCCCAGGTAATCCAAGAACTGGATATCTCAGTGACAAGGGAGCAAAGGACAGCGATTAAAAAATACACTTGTCACAGAAGTTTGTGATAAAGTGTCTTGATAAAATCAGTGGAGTATTCCTTCTCTTTCAGATGTAGGCCATTTATTGTAGCATCTGTTTATAGTCAGATAATTTCTCTTAAAACACACTGCTTTCTTCCAACATCCTTCTCAGGGTTTTAGAATCAGTATCTTTGCCCACTGGTTACAACCTTATCGCTTATGCACTTCTGAGATAACAACAGAATCTGAAACATGTTCCGCTCCTGATTCAGTCTACTTTTTTTTCTTTTACGCATTCCTCTCCCATCACTGTGTTTTTTAACAAAGCACTAGGTATCCTGCTGGGTGTAAGAAATTATTTGGCTGCATACTCAGCTGCCTAAAGGAACTGAATTTTATTTAGCACACTTTGTTGACAGCCTTGCAATATAAGCGTGGGATAAACAGTTACACATTTATGTGGGTTAAATGTTAAGTATCAACTTTATTTGGGCTCATAGCATTCCCAAAGTGATAAAAGATAAAAAAGCTTTCTTCCCTCATGATTATATTCTATGTATCCATACTTTGTGACTGCTTAAAAACTTATTGTGGCATTATGCAGTATATACAGTAAGTAATAGTAGTAGTACTAATAATGATGGTGTATTCTCCTCCACAAAGGGGAAGATTCTTCTGTGACATTTCATACCCCTTTCTCACACTCTGCATGTGTTCCAATGGTGTGAAGATTTCATCAAAAGGGATTTAGAGTAAGTTAAATTGCAGTTAACATGAGAAGAAAAATGAACAGCATGTTATTGGGACCTAAATTACTCCAGCACTGTGAAAACTTTAACTTTACAGCAGGATACCTACTTTACGTTGATAATTAAGGAGGAGGGAATCATTCAGTGGTCCCCCCCACCCCACGTATTTTAACTAGAAGACAGCAAATCAGTACAACCCCATACATGTAATGATGTACAGCACAGCCCTGCCTGTTCCCCAAATGACCATTGGCCAAAACACCAAATCGCTGTATGTTTGGTAAGCATTAGAAAGGATTCCACACACAAGGGGGAAACCTAGGCGAATCTGGAATGCTCCTTGTGCAATGTTTATACATGGCTGAGCCAGGATCCACCCCTTACATGTAGAACACCTCATGCTTGCTGAACATGTGGCTGAGAATGATACTTTTGGGGTTGAGGCTATACAGTGTGACCCTAAAGCTTCCTCACATGTTTTTAAATGTGAGTGGTTAATCTGAACCCCAACCTCATGTATAGACTTAAGGTAAGAAGTGAGTAGGAAAGGTTTCAGAAGTGTGTGAGGCCATCATAATGTTCTACCCTACCATCCCTGTATGATTATACACTAAATAATATCCTAATAAATTGTTACATTAATTTGGAATCATCAACAAAAGTAATTTAACTGGGATTTATTTGATTCTAATACCACACACACACTCATACACACACAAAGTGTAGAAAGGTCAAGAGTTCTGTTTACTATTTATAATCAACTTGGTTTTTTCCTCTGTGCTGTTTGTTTGTTTTAGCCTCTCATTTCCTCTCCTTGCTGTTATTAATAAATGCAGTGGAGTATATCTTACCTGACAGCTGTGAAGTGCTGCCACAAAAGCACTTATGGGGTACATATATTTTTAGCATATAAAAATCCACCCTATGAATAACACAGGCTCATTAGTAACAAACATTATCATGGGGGGAAATAATAAATGATACAATGAAACCACTGTCTGATCTTGTTTGCATACTGCAAAACTGGTTGTGCCCCCTCAAGGAATGTCTTCCTGTCAAAACATATAACTCTACAAAGCCAAACAACCACGGGTGGTCATTTAAAGATTCATGTATGAGTAGGATGGAAAACAGAAAGACGATCCATTTGTTGTTTTAAATATACAACCACTGAAAGAATTTGTGTCTAAAAATATGTGTTTCCTCACTGAAGAAGCGAAGAAACAGATGGAAAACAATATGAGCAGCTTTAAGTACAGAAAATAAAGCTTCATTTTAGGACACATTTTAAGTTCACCTAATCTCAACGTCTCTCCAGGTTTTGGAGCTTGGTTTTGTTTCCCAGGCGGAACCAATGCATCAGAAATTCTCCAGTGCAGACAGCACAAAAGAGACAGACCTGATACTGGATTTTAAAAGGCCACAAATTTATGTAGTAAACAACAACCAGGCCAATGGTGAAGAAAGGACTGGTTTGGCTCTCCTGCCACAAATGTCCCATGAGCCCTCTGGTCAACCTGAACTGTTTATATTTGGGCAAGGGGACCCTCCCACCAAGGATGAGCAATGATCTCTTCAAGTCTCCTGAGCACCACCATCCATATATTACCCTTGCTATCCCTGGAGAAATCACAGTATCCGCTGCTGTCTGATCACTTCCCTATAATCCAACTATTTGTGTGTGTGTTCTTTTCCACCCAATAGCTCCTCCTCCACTGCTGGTCCACCTGCTGAGTTGTACTAAGAATTCCCATGTATAAATTGGCTCCATTCTGAACCCTCCATCAGTGTCTGGGGAGGATGAAAAACATATTCTACCACATGTGATCCATTTAAAAGTATTTCCCTGAGAGAAAAAATAGGGCACATGCTCATGATAAGAAAAAAAGAGGGGGACACGCATGAAGCCTGAGTGGCTCAAATTAAGTGGAAAGGGGTGCAGGAAACTGGTTTAAATAGCCCCATTTCTGGTTTATCTTTAATTTCTGGCAGTGCTTAGGAACTCCCAACTACCATAGTATTTCAACTGAAATGCCGTTCACTGATCACCACAAACCCTCGTGCTGCACAGTAGAGATGAGAGGTCTTATTCTACTTTTTTATTATTTCTTAATGTTGTTATTATTCGTATTATTTCTGAATTTTGTACAAAGCACTGTGTACAGTAGAACCTCAGGTTATATACCATCCTCCTTACGAATGCTTTGGGTAACGAGCTCCACTGACCCAGAAGTAGATGCCCCTAGTTGCAAACTTTGCCCTGGGATGCCAGCGGAAGTCACGCGCCGGTGGCACGGCAGCAGTGGGAGGCACCATTAGCGAAAGCGTGCCTCATCTTAAGAATGGTTTTGGCTTAAGAACGGACCTCCAGAACGAATTAAGTTTGTAACTGGAGGTACCACTGTATTTCAATTTTCCACTGTGTTCATATTAATATACGCATGCTCCCACATTTTTTTTAAAAAAAACCCTGATGTGAACAATACACAATAAGTAAGTCCCCTCTTTTTAATAATATTGGTGTGGCCAGAGCAAATAAAGAGGCCCCTCTTTCTTGTATTTTGTTCAGCTAATACATTATGCTTTTTTCAGTGAATACTAATACTACATCATGTAACAGATTTCTTTCAATATTAAGTGGTATATAATTTTATTTTCCCCCCCCAACAGTTCTGTAATGGTTCTTGTAAAGGCTGGTGCTTACTAGCAATCTTATTTAATATTTATTTATTGAAACAACTTATATAGAAGCAACAACCATTTTAGGCGCTTCTAATTGACGTCTGATCACCAATGTGTGGGTCCTTTTGGACACAGAAGAGGGCAGAACAGGAGCGGGGCAAGACATAATGGGGGGCAGCTATATGTGCTCCACTGACATGTGGGGGCCAGAAATGGAACCCCTTGCTTGAAATGGTCATAGCCTGTACCACTTATCTACAAATGCAATAAATAAAAATAAATGTCTCTAAACATTGTACAAGTAAATACAGGAAAAGCTAAAAATTAGTTAAGTAATATTGATGTGATTTTATTCTTGACTACATGCCATGTTTATTGACACATGTATATCAATGAATCATCCCTAAATTTGGTGTGTAATTCAGAATTAATTCAAGTGGCTATAGTTATCGGATGCTTTTTCATAGAGAACTGATTAAAAGCAAAACAAAATTCGTAAAAAATAAAATGTAAGTGCCACTTAATGTATCACAAAAGCCTTACAGGAAATCCTTTCATTGTCGGGAAACAAATGATTTAATTTGGCTGATAAGGTCAAAATGATCAGCCAGTCATCAGAGCATTATGGATCAAGTTTTTCATTAGATGATTAAAAAAGGAAGTTAAGTATTTCTGTGACTGTTTCAACTGCTTGAGATTATTACTGTACTCTGTAAACACTGTAAAGATGTTGTTTGAAATATTTATCTCACTCTTTGCAAGTTTATTAGGAAATATTAGCACCAGCTGTCTTTCCTGTGTGATAAATTCATCTCAGCTCATATCCATGGTTAGGTTGCTAATTCTACCTTTCTTCCTGGGGAAATCTGTTACCAATTAAGAGGTACCAACTTTGAGACATTAGATTATAGCACGAGAGAGTAGGAATCCTGACAGTGTTTGGAAAACTGAACTAGTTCTAGTTCACTCTGTCTAAAAAGGAACTATTTCCAGTTCACCCTTTTACAAAATGAATTAGTTCAGCTCAAATTCATAAAAAGTTGATTTGAAGATGAAAAATCAGAATTCAGTATTCAGAATGTTACAAACTTCTACACTGAAATATAGGTTCTAAAAGTAAACCAGGAGCCACACACAATTTATAAGATGTCTCACAGACAGAATGTCAGCTGGTGAAGCTTATTCATACCAAGTATGTGATTAATAAAATGTGGGGACAAGTACTTCTGGTACGTTGGTACTGCATGATTTGCTTCTCCTAATGCCTTGAAGAGGGGCAACCAAGGATTTAGCTTGTTTCTTTTCTAACAAACCAATATGTGTAGCCAAGGTTTATTTCCTAATCACGGTTTGCCTTGAGTGAGATAAGCTATGACCCCCAGGTTGGACATAACACTAGAGATTGTGGTTTGGTTCTCCTGCATGCTAGCATGGAGGAGCAAGGCAGACATGATTGTTGTGTTTGTGGTAAACAATAAAGTGTGACTTATTGTGATGGAGGAAATGGGATGGGCATTAGTGTGACATTGAGCCAGATGTTATTAATTATTCCAAACCGCTAGCATTTGCCAACAATTTAATTGGCTGACTTCAGCAGCATTACCAACTCTAGTTCGGGGGGGGAGGGGGGAATTATGAAAACTTTCATACTTCACAGTCCTATTATCATAGTAAAGAGTCAGAAAGGTACCCAAACAATCTCACTCCTCATCAGGTGCCTTTATGGCCCCAGGGCAAACACAGCATTGCTGGGAATAGCAAGCAGGATAAACCAACTTCAGTCAGTTGTCTGTCAAGTTGCTAACCAAAGTCGCCCAACAAAGGTGCTAAACAGTCCTTTGGGGCTCTGCTTCACAGCAGGTTTCATCTCCAGTTCAAAGACTACTGCCTAAAACCTACACACAGTTCTGAACTCGACCCTTTTTCAGATTGACATTATATTTCCTTCCCTTTCAAATTTGCTGGAAGAGGCTTTAAAGAATATATTGACAATATGCATTTCTCAGAGGAGCAGCAAAATGACCTCTTTTGCAACCTCTTTATAAGCCAAGCATAGAACCTATGATCATTAGATGAAAAACAGCTCGCTGCTCCTGACATTTCTAGAGTCTAGGCTCCCTGAAATCTGTAATGAGACCAAGATGTGCCTTGCAAAAAGAAGCTCAAAAGTTGCAGAGATTCATTGAAAACTGTCTGCATTACAGAAGGATCATTTGATCGAGGATGGTCACTAAGCAACTTGTGCTAGGCAGAGCTGAAATAAAATTCTGAAAATCATTCCAACTCTTTATTTTTTTTTTACTCTTTCTGTTTAGATAACCTATCTATTCTGTCGAACCAGGGGAGTTAAAAATGTGGTTTGCTTGTCTGGCAATAATTGATGGCTGCAGGAGTGAAAATTTGAACAAAACATCCAGCTGAATACAAGAAACAGTGCTTATAATATTTAAGAAGTATGCCAAAACCTTTATGAAAGAAGTTGTAGATACAATAGTCTTACTCATTTTAATTGGGATTTTGAAAAACTATCAGACTAATAACGTTTGCAGAGCCAGATTACACTTGGTGAAAATAACGGGAAACTGATGGATGACGGTGGGTCTACTTTGCCCAGTTCAAGTGTGGAGATGCTGCACGTGCTCAGAAACTTATAATGAGCAGCACTAGCAAAAAACAAAACTGTAAATTTTCACACATGGACTAGTGATGTTGTAAAGTAGTTCATGTTGCCACTAAATTCCTATGCTGACGAAGTAGTGGATGCCCTGTTCCTAAAATTAATGCAGCTGGTACATGTCTCAGCAAAAGCCAATCACACCTTAATTCATTGTAACATTGCTAGTAATTTGCTTCAGCAGGCTGGTGAGCATTCAAGACCTTACCATCAAAAAAGTTGATGGTATATACCATAACCCCTTCATGGATCACTGCCTTGTCATGGCGAAGGGGCTTGAATAACTCAGAGAAGCTCTGAGCTATGCCGTGCAGGGCCACCCAAGATGGACAGGTCATAGCCGAGAGTTTAGACTAAATGTGATCCACCTGGAGAAAGAAATGGCAAACCACTCCAGTATTTTGCCAAGACAACTCCATGGGCATAAAAAAGGAGAAGCTTTAAGAAGAAAGTGAGAGTTTCCAAGGCTTGCTTTGGTTCATGGTGTCATGGAGAGTCGAACCCGACTAAGACAACAAAACAACAATATACCACAACACTTTCTGTACTTCATTCAAATGTTAATTCTTAAGCACACATTTAAGTATTTCACTGAATTAGCCTACATTGTTCCAATTTCAGGTCTAATTTGACAGTCATAGTTCCAGAAAGATTAAAATCAAATGGTAACAAGTCTCCAGATAATTTAATTATTGTGGCAGGAACATGCTAGCTAGGTTGTATTATTATTATTATTATTTAATATGGAAAACACTGTCAAGTTTTTAAAAGATTTGTCCCACCAATTCACTTTCTTTTTTCTTCTGCAGAAGACAACACAAAATCAGGACACAATTATTTAGTTAAAATCACTCAGGACCAAATCTAGGCATGGGGAGATAAAGTATGCATAAAAATGCATGCATTCATGAAAATAATATACAAACTGCATTGTGTTGGGGGGAATGCTTGCAAAAGTGTGTATATTACATAACATTGCACAGAAAATTGTGTATATTAGGAGAAATGTACACTAAAATACTAATGCATTTTCAAGAGGACTCTCTATTTTTAAAAAAATGCAAACTGACATGAAGATGTGGCAAACAACTTAAGATTTTAAAAGAGTTTTAAAAACAAGAAGCAGAGAGAAACAGAAATTCTTATATCCTAATGTGATCTAGACACTTGTGACTGACATGTCAAGGAACATGTATCAGTATCAGTTGCTTATCTAAAAGTATAAACGCTTGATCTGAAGTTTTAACAGATAATATAAGTTCACCTGAAAGAATAGTTCAGCTCTTAAGAAGTTCACAGGTGGAAATTAAATCCTGGACGTCCAAGTTTACATCTTGGCATTCCTTTCTAGAGACGATGCAAGGTATATTATACCTTTTATAACTAATTTTACTTGTTGTCACCATAAGCTTAAATTTGTCTCTTCTTTGAGTGTTTGCATTTACCGGCCCAATGTTACTGCAAAGGTAATCCCTCACCTGCTTATGCATAAAGCCCATAATTAATATTTATTCCCAAAACTTGGGGTGATTGCTTTCAAGCTAATGTCACAAAATCACAGACTATTCATCAGAGGATTTCAAGTTTCAATTGCTACATCTAATTAACCTTTGCAAAATTTTGACACAAGTAGATAGATATATTAGCATAGATTTGATTGAAATAATATTTTGCCCCTGCATACCAAAGGGCTATCTAAGAAGCAACTGCATTAATATTTTCTCACTAAAAACCCCTTCTTTTAATTACATCAACTTGATTATGTCTCAACAAGCACTTAATGATTCAACAGACTCACCCAATTAAAATGACCTATGGTGATCGTTCCTGAAGAAACAAACCCCCAAAATGAATTCTTGGGGGAAAGGGATAGAACGAGAAAAACTACTAAATTTCATTATTTTAATCCAGATCTTGAACGCTTAATCAGTCAAACATACCATGGAATTTAATTTTCATATTGCTCCGGAACAGGACTCTAGCCCTTGAAGGGACTGCAGTGAAATGCACCCAGACACTTCACTTTCAAAAGTTATCAGAAATGGCTCCTAAGCCTTGCTCAGCTTTGCTATAGAAATTCACCTGAGGACACTTGTCTTGCCCTGTATCCTTCAATTGCAATAAACCTTATTAAAAAAAGAAGCAGGCAGAGACTGCTGACTGGCTGGTGTTATTAATCACTCCCCTTGGCTGTGCTCTGAACTCCCCCCTTTATTTATTTGTTTGTTTGTTTGTTTGTTTGTTTGTTTGTGTTGCAATACATATATGATTTGAACTTTTTTCTTACTCTTTTGTTATTTGCCTTGCTTCCTGAATCCTCATGGGTCTATCGGCCCTTGTATGTTATTTATTTACTGGAGATTATACTGCTTGCTATAATATAGAAATCTCTAAGAGGCTTACATAAAAACAGTAAAAATACAACTGTATTCAATAAAATTTCCTAAAACCAGATAAAAACAAAGTAGAACTGTATGTCTGTGGGTTTTGTGGGGGTATTTGACATATGTAACGTAAAATAATCAACTGATATTTTTTAAATAAAACTGAGCAGTGTAGAAGATAAAACATTAACAATTAAGAGTGAGAGTCCTTGAAAGCTTGGGTACAGATTCCTTAAGGGTTGGCATTCAAGGTGGGTGCTATCGACATGAAGACCTGCTTCCATGTTGTCACCAAGTGACAATCTGCTGACTATAAGCACAGGGCCTCATCAGAATCATTACCCTGGTCTGGAACTTCTCATTTGGGGCAGGAGCATGCGGTAGTGCTGCTCAGTAAATCACTATGTGGCCAAGAAAGAGAGTAGAGAAATGGTACAACAGGGAACAGGTAAAGGGATAGGGAAAAGCCCCTCTATATATGGCACCTTGTGCTCCTTAGTGGGACGGCAAAATACAATTCAGTCACCTTGTTCTTTTTGGTCCTCAGGAAGCCAGCTACATTGCCAGAAACCTACTTCCTTTCCATGGATACATCGATCTGTCTATCTAAATAGCAGTCTCAAGTCTTCAAGTGTGGAGTGTGTGTGGCTAAAACGACATCCTCCACATGTAAGAGGGAGGTATCAACAGGCTTGGGAGAAAGTCATGGTTGCAGAACTACAACATATCTTTAGAGGGAAAACTAAATGCAGGAGAGGCAGTTTTACTATGGGGAAGAGTTATCTAGTCTAGATTCTGTCTGGATTCATACCCACATCCATCTTTTTTTTAAAATTTTTTTTATTAAATTTCATATTTCCAAATTAAACACATCAAATCAATTAGTCCAAATTATAACAATACATATCATATAATCCAATTGTTTTCCAAATTATACATTTTTGTGGGGGGTACCCATGCTTCTTGATTGGCAGGAGTCCAATCCTTGAATATTTGTTCTGCTTCCATATTAAGAATGATGTTTCCAGTCTCCTCTTCTCAATACTTGTCATTACTCATTTTCCTTTCCATTTTCCTCTGATATGCTCCGCAAGTGGGTTGAAAAAGACAGTTTTATTTGTATTTCTGTGTGGGCTTTGTGCTGCTCTCTCGTAAATCACTCTCCCCCAACAGTCCTTTCCGCTCGAGCGAGTAATCGCCATTTTTGTCATTCCGATGAAATACAGTCTAGAAACTCGCTCTTTAGCTTTTCCGACCTGTTGCATCATAAATTAGTCTTTTTCCAGGAGGGCTGCCCCTTCCAGTTCGCAATCTCCTCGAAAATGATATATCTTCGGCTCGCCCTCCCCAAGACCAACTCCAGCAACACAGGTCTCTTATCAAGTTTCCATTCTTACTGCGTCACAAGAGAGAGCCCTTCTTCTTTCCAAATCCTTCACAGAGTAAAACCTTTAAGTTCATAATTATTCCCACACAATTCCTTTTTAGTCCCATTTGCAATTAATTTCTGTGACAGATCTTCAGAGGGAGGGTTATTAATAATCACATAGAGCAAAAGAAATAAAAAGTCGTTCCCCCCCCCTAGTTCCGGCATTCCAATCCACATACCATATTTGTAGTGCTTTGATGTAATCTTCCATCTCAGTCCGTCTCAGTCTTCTTCCTTTCAGTGGTAAAATTGTTAGCAGATAAAAACCTCCTGCCTCTCTTGAAGCATGTGCGTTATCTTTCCCAATTTTTTTCCTTTTAAGTAACGCAACTAGTTTCGCACCTGGAAGCAGCTTCGGAGGAGTTCCGAGGCCTGCCGAGGGTTGTGCACCCAGTGCCTCACCCCCTCCTTCTTCCAAACTCGGGCGTGATTTATGGCAACAGCGGGTGAAAACGGCATCTCTCCCCCCTGGAGAGATGAAGGGAGACTGATATACTCCCCATAATCAGCCTCTAATTACTTCGTGCGAGCTGGATAGATGTTAATATCTGCCATCTTCCAAGGCGCCCCCTAGCGGCCCCCCATACCCACATCCATCCTGGTGGGATGGTTATATTGTAATCGGCTTAGGTGAGTTGGAAAGAAGGAAAGAAAGAAAGAGTTGCCCCAAGCAGTTTTCCAAGTATCAGTAAAGAAAGTCTATTCATAAATGGAGGGGTGGCGGAGATTCCAAAAGAATTCAGGGAAGACTGAATGTGCTCACTGGCCCCAAAACGTTAAACGACTGTTGTCACAGGTGGGGTAAGGCAAAGAATGGGACATAAAAAAACAAATGGAAAGGGGAGAAGAATAGAGTATCATAAGGGGCAGCTCAAGAGACTGTGCAGCCTGAGTTGGGAGGAGGAAAGTGTTTATAATCAAATTGTAAGTCATAAACAGCACAGATAGTATCCCCACATGCTACATGTTGCTGGAATTAAGGTTGAAACTATTCTGCATGGCAGTACTGCAAGTATGCATATCTGTAAGATGGAGCACAGTTGTTAGTGAAAATCCTATATAAAATGCTAGAGAGTAAGTTGTGGTTGGTACTTAGCTTTCAAAGAGGGATGTAATCAAGAGTGGCGAATTAGCCAGACCGACATCTGTCAATTAGGCAAATTGCTTTTCATCCCAAGATCTTTTAAACTGTTGACTCACAAGGCATTTGGGCTGAAAATCTTTGAATAAGGCAGAGTTTTAAAAGATGTTAGTCATCAGCTGTATTCATTTTTCTTGCTTGTGATTTAGACAGAGGTGAAGCTGTTTGTATAAGAAAATAAATGTGCATAATTGCAGTGTTTTGTGACTGAATATAGAATGATTTGAGACTCTTCTAATTGAAGTGAAACAAGGAAAAATTACTTTCTCCTTTTTCTAGAAGGATCATACTTCAGTTAGTGTTATTTCATTCACCATAAAATCAAGTCAGCGTATCAAATGAATGTTTTCTAATTTCCATGATCAGAAATCAGAATCATTACCAGAGTTTCACTAAAGGCTCTAACCTGCCTTTACAACTTGTAACCACAAAACCAAATGCTACCAGTCATGTATTGCTTACAGCTGAGCGATACCTCCCCCTATCAAACAGCAGAAACAAGTGGTTTATCAAGCCCTATGGCTAGCAGGCTGCCATTTGCTTGAAGGCTCACAAGTTGGGCTAACCTAGTTTTAACTGAGAATAATTCTTAAAGAAAAACTTATAAATGAAATAATTAGAACAACAAAACCAAATAATCATATTTCCAGTATTTAATTATCAGCCACAATGGACTACAAAACAAACTGCTGGATAAAGTGTTTGTATTTTCTCATATAAAGCTATGGTTTAAAATAAACATACCATTCCTTATTAAATATATATTAAATATATATTCCTTATTAAATATATAAGTCCAAAATTAGTGAAGAATTCAGTAATATGCCTTCTAGCATGGGGGTGTTCAAACACGGAGTTTGGGTCCTGTTTCTGCAGTAGATGCCATGTAAGTGGAACCATGAGCCTCAACAGATTATTCTAGAGCAGTGTAATGTTTCAGAAGGGTAGAACCTGGTGATAAACATGTTTATTGAAATAATACAGGTTCATCTATCTCTCTTGCAGACAGTACCAGAAATTGACATGTCCTCGAATACCAGTGCACTAGAATATCCAAAGCACCCACCCAATACATGTGCAGCCAGCCAAGCCCTAGCAAAAACCAATGGCGCCTTCTGCAGTGGGGCTGTGATGGAGGACCCCCTTATGCAGAAAATATGTCAGTGACAAAGAGCAAGGCAACAGTTGACAGAGGTAAGAGTGTAGAGAAGCAGTAGCAGTGCAGCAGTGGGTCAGCCCTAGAAGCATGAAACCACTATCCAAATATGGGTTGAGCCAGACTTTGCCTGCTGCAAATGGAAACACTCATTTTCACCCACAGAATACTTTTAATCCAGCAGAGGGATCCCACTGATGGAGGGGTAGAAGCAACTTTTGTGGAGCTTCCCCTCCCCCTGTGGTTACAGTGTCATATCCCACATGGTTTCAGGCAGACCCCAAAGCCTTCAGGACAATGTTGGGAGTGATATTGGGGAAAGAAGAAGAAGAAGAGTTTGGATTTGATATCCCGCCTTTTACTCCCTTTAAGGAGTCTCAAAGCGGCTAACATTCTCCTTTCCCTTCCTCCCCCACAACAAACACTCTGTGAGGTGAGTGGGGCTGAGAGACTTCAAAGAAGTGTGACTGGCCCACGGTCACCCAGCAGCTGCATGTGGAGGAGCGGAGACGCGAACCCAGTTCCCCAGATTACGAGACTACCGCTCTTAACCACTACACCACACTGGCTCTCGCCAGTGCCTCCAGTGGCGGAATCTTCCCCTGGGGAGAACCCCACTTGCAAAATATTCCCACTGGTGGGAGCAAAGCCTCATCGAATCCTGGACGTTTTATTTCGGCACTAAACCCAATGAAACTGTATGGCAAAGTAAACCAAATATTACGCCAAGGAAATCAAAATAATCCTACCAGATTTGTTTATGTTGCATAATTCATTCTGTTTCAGCTACTCAGCTTTGGTTGGCCCGGAGGCTACAGATGGTGTGGCTTGGGTGGTATATAGTGCTTCATGTCAAACACATATCATGCCAGTGCTAAGGAATCTGCATTGGCTTCCTCTTAACTAATGAACCATTTCTAAAGCCCTGCTAATTCCATCCATTCAGTGTATTACCCAGTGTTTTGCCATGAACGGATGGTTATCAGATTGTGGTAACAAGGCAGGATGTTTCACTGGTGGCACCAATGTAGTGGAACGACTTCATTGCTTCAGGCCCCATTCCTCCTGTTTAGCAAGCATTCCCCTGAATATGGACTCCTCGATCTAAATGTTTAAATTGTTCTTTTAACTGTTTTAACTGTTATACTGTATGTTGTAATGGGCTTGATTTACTATATAATATAATTACAGGTGCTTTTTCTGTTTTGATGGAATTGTTTATTTCTTCATTTTAATTATGTACGCATATTTTATGATTGAATTTATACTTGTAAACTGTTTAGAAGCAGTATATACATTAATAATGATACTACTCAAAGGAGCTGTAATAAGATCACTCCCTGACTTATGAAGCTTCAGTAGACATTGGCGACACACATGCATCACTATTTTGACAACTATAAGAACTATCTTGGATGCTGAATTTTACACTGAAATCTATGCTTTGAGTGCAGTTTTTGTAGCCCTTGCTTATGAACACTCCATGTAAGGGTGAGCCGTTAAATTAAAGGATGTTGGGGTCTACCTGCAGACCTTTGAAGGAGATGCATTTTCTACCTATTTTCATTAATTTGTCAATGGCACAAGATACTGTTCTTCTCTATACAGGTATTTTTACAAACTAATTATCACATTATTCTGGTAATTGCAGCAATTTATCAAACTGTGCTCAACTAGATCTTTCTTTTTTAAAAAAAAATGCTACTTTTGCTGGTGGAAGGAGGGACTGTCAAGTCCCATCTTGTTATAACACAGCAAATTAAACCATCCTCATTATTATGTATGTCTAATCATAGTTCGTCAGGGTTACTGGTAGAAATGACTCCGGCAAATTTAGAAATAAATCAATGCCAAGAAAATGCTTTTAGGTTCTTAACCTTCAAGCCTGGTACAGCAGGCAATGTGTACTTCCCTAGAAATGGAATCATCCATGTCAAGCTATGTGTCATGAATGTGTCATTATTAAAGAATGCAACTCATTAAGAGTTTAGCCATTGTACACACATGAACAATTCCATATATTCCCTTTGTACTTCAGAACTAAGGGAATATATCATACTGCAGTTGCTTCATTCTGGACAAAATATATATTATTCTGTCGTAAGTTAACTTACAGCAAAACATGACCTTATGGCATTAAAACATGGCTCCCTAGTGTCCCTGCTTGAATATTTTCAGTTTTACCAGAGGGGCATTGGGCCGTGTTTTTCCTTAGAAAAATAAATAACTGAGGCACTGTACCAGCCACACCAGAGGAAGTGAGTTATGTTGCAGAGAGAGTTAGAGGGAGGCAGTTGAGTTTTATGACTAAAAAATACGAGCTACAATCCTCCATTCATAGCCTTTAAAAATGGCACTAGATATTTTGAGTGTGTAAGAAATGCGCAGTCAGGCCCTTTGTGGCAGTCTGCAAATCTAGAAGGAAAACTTGGAGGCATTAGATTACTCACTGGCATGTCAGATGTCAGGAAAGTTCACCCAATTTTATAGTCATGCTGGTATCTCAAGTTGTAGAAACAACTGTAAAGTTAACATGTCCCTTTGGGATGCTTTCATAGCTGAACTAACTTTTCGCTGTGTAGTGTCTAGACATTTTATACATTTCATTACCAGACTTGTCACTGGTAGACTTCACTTATATGCATTATTTAGAAGGACACAGCTAGAGTTTGCATATCAGTCTGAGGTTTAGACCAAAGTTCCCTGGTGAGTATCTACTACCTAGATTCCAACACAACTACCAGCAGCCCTTATAACCTTTACAAGCCAAATACCATATTCTCACAGGGGTCACACCTCAATCTTTTTTCATGTCCAAGAAACCACAGCTCTAGTTCCTTGAATCTTCTTTTAAATACCTACTGGATTTTCGCATCAAACTGTATTGGAAGAGACTGGCCTGCATTTTAATGAAATACAAGCAGCTAGTTCTAGTGCAGCTGTTCTTGAGTCTGCATTCAATACCTTAGAATACCGGCTACCCAAAATTTCAATACATAATAACATGACAGTGACATTTGTGTCAGTGTATGCTGTATGCTGGGACAGTCTCCTCACAAGTAGCCTGGTGGTAGCAGAGAGCACATGCATAGCTCTCTTATTTGGCAGCTGCTGGCGAGAGAAGGATGAACACTATTGAAAAGACTATTACAGATAAGGTCTTTCAATGCGTTTTATAATTTAAGATAATACATAACTGTTGCCACTCTGCTGAAGGCAGAGTCACTCTACACACTGAAGGAGAGTTGTGCTTTGGGATGCTTTCCATGAGCACATCTCTCCTCCTGCTCAAGGAGCCACAGTGTTCAATGACTGAAACTGAACAACAAGACACCCTCTGAGTGACTTCTTGCATACTGTGAAAGGAGTGATTACTCTGAGGTCACAATATGAGACGTGGGAGAGCATACAATGCAGCCACAAGGGTGGTGGCAGTACAAAGCCGATTAGGGTAGAAATACTCAGAAGGTCTCCTAACTTTTTGAGCAGCTATTAGCCCAAGTGAAGAAAAGAACGTATGCCTGTATCGTGCCTGGCTTTCATGCAAAACAGGCCAACAGCAATTGGGGAGGTGATATTCTGCTCAGGAAAGCAGTGCAAGGACAAAAAGTTAACCTTACTTCCCCAGTTGTACTTCTCCACTATGGCCTTTCACTCTATCCTACTTAGACCCTAACTTCTTCTGTAAGCCAAACACTTTAGATTCCAGTACAATATTTGTATATTTGGCCAGAGTCACATTAGGCCTGGATTACTACATGTTTCCTATCTAGGCATCAGGTCAAAAGCATACCACCAGCACACTTGAAAAAAGTATAATATGCAATAGCAGGGGTGCCAACTTGAATAAAATATTGGGGGGGGGGGAGACCAAGTATGCTCCACCCTGCATGATCAATCACATGACATAGTGTACGCCCACCATTTGAATGACAATGCCCATCAACTGGAGAGGGTGGCCCCCTCAAATGTTTTATTGCAGGGGCCGAAGCCCCCATGGCCCCTAGGAGTTGGCTCCTATGTGCAATAATATCTGCTCTTAGAGGCCCAGGCTACATACATCAGTTATAAACACCTATATAATGTGTACGCTGGTGTCTGACCACACATTAAATTCCCTAAATAAAAAGTACATTTACTCATTATCTCATAGCTGTAATGTTCTGTTCCCCTCTAATTAAGTTTATTTTCTTGACTTTTCCTGCTAATTTGCTCACTGAGTACTTAGTGTCTATGATTCAGAACTCTGGGCCAAATACAGCTTGGAGACATCCTGTACAGCTTGAAGCATCCCAGAGGATCACTATATCTCAAGTGTGGGGATGCTGATCGGAAATGCGAACAAAGCCTTCATCAAATAAATGTGAATCATTATACTTTTCATAGGCTGCATACAGCATTATACATCGAAAGCATTTTCTCCATCTTCATTTAAAAAAGCATTTGAAGCTTTGCACTTACTTGCCTTAAAAGCACACAGCAATTCAAAGGGTATCTTAGATATCTAGCTCCAGTATTCCCTTGGTAATTCAATAGCCAAGGAAAGTGGTGGTTAAACAAATAAGGAGAAAAACATTATGGCGTATGACATATTTACTTCTCAAGTCTTTGCAGTTTTTTAATGTCTGTGGTTCTTACGTTGTGAGGTAATTCCAGTTAGCCCCCCCCCAAAGGTAGGAAAATGAATAAAACTAATATAAAAATGTGGAATCGAAATGCCTATCTGTGAATTATTTGGCAGTGGGAATTATATCCAAACAGCAACTATGTACAGACAGTACTTTAATGACTGTACTCTTGATGATTCTATACTTTTTGTTTCCCCCCTCACTGGCCTCTGGAGTACCACAAATGCTTTCAGAAGGGCCTGGTTCAACAGCCCTAGGCTCTTTGGAAGAAACTAGATCTCTGCATTGTCCTCATTCCCAGCTACTGAAACCCTAAGAGTCCCTAACCAGTCCACAAGTGCCTTTCCAATATACTAAGAAAAATTCATTATGTAGTAAGTACTTAACTTTGTGATACAATCCATTTTATTGATGACCAGTACCAAAATAATCCCCCAATTATTATGCTGTTTTACAAACATCTCAATTTTCCAGTACCTGTGCAACATCTTTTAACACTTTGACATTTATTAATCTAAGTTTGTTTCAATTTGTCAAATCTTTAGAGCAGCATTCTTAAATAGATTACTGCCTTGTCCATTGATTGTTATCTACATGTCTGCCTTAAGTCAAAGCTTTTACACATTATCCTTCTCAAAATCTGGACTCCTCAGTGTAACATACTTTGACAAGTGTAACTCTTGTTCATCAATAATGACGGCACCACATATAATCAAAGCTGTCAACTTTTCCCTTTTTTTAAGGGAAATCCTATTTGGAATAAGGGAATTTCCCTTTAAAAAAGGGAAACATTGACAGCTATGCATAGAATAGGCATGCAGGTTTAAAAAAGGTTCAGAGCAGAGAAGTAAGGCAAATATTTTTCACAGGAGTCATTCTGCAATGTAGCCTAATGAGTAGCTGGGAGTAAATTTGCTTTAGTATGTTTTCAACAGATTCCTCCAATGTTCCTAATCATAAAGCAGATGCTTTCCTCAAAACTCTTAATTATTTCTTATAAAAGACAAAGACATGGGTGGCAAGTACTATCTAAGAAAATGCATTCCTTTGCACTTTCAAATTTAAGTGAAAAATTAGAGAAAGTATCCCTTTCCCCCTCCATACTTATAGCCATAGGTAAAATTAATTAAATTGATTAATTAATTAATTAAATTGACCTCAAGTTTTCCTCCCAGCATTTCTCAGGCTATGGATTTTGTTATAAAAATCCTCAGCTCCCTTTCCAAATGAGTTTTTAGCCCATGTGTTTTCCACATGGGTACATTACCCAAGGATTTGCTTTTCCTGTAAAATATACTGGTAGTTATCAAACAGAGGGCTTCTGCTAGTACAGAAAAATAATCTGACTGCAATAATTTAGGAGAAATGTTTTACACAGTAGAAGCCCCTACAACAAGTGAATGCATTCTAGCAGAGAGGGGAAATACCTTGCCTCTGTCCTCACAAGAAGGACATTTATAGATCAAACAGCTGGCAGGTTACCTCACAGGTTACAACACTGAAAGATTTCTAAATAATTCATTTTCAACATTCAAGTATCCCACCTGATACCAGTCTGAACTCCTCAAAATACCATCTGCTGTTCTTTCCAGTAATGTAAAGAACTAATTTAACTTCTGTATTTATTTGGGCAGGGTTTGATCAATGAGCAGGTTTTTGTCTATGTCTGGATACAGCTGGACACGATTTTTAATCAAGATGAAGAAATAAACCTTTCAAAACTGCTGTGTATGATACAAGAAAAATATTTCTGTGTCTTGCCATCATTTAATCTGTCTCCTTCTGTTCTGCAACCTATACATAATCCATGCACTCTAAACACACTGAGGATCTTGGGGGAAAATGGTAGTGCTGCTTTTCTCCAGTTTGTTCAGCACTCCAGCCACTAAGCTCCAGGTTACAGATGTGGGTTTGCAGATAATCATTTTATTGTGGTAGAATAGAAAAAGAACTTGTTCAGCTCATGTAACTTTTATAACAATGGTACTCCAATTTATACTGAACAAGTCAGCCTAGTCGTTGGAGGTCCAGGGCTTAATTGGCTGCATATTTGTCAGTTCCAGCATTTATTGGCTGATCCTATTCTCAAAGCACAAGCTTCTTGATACTTCTATGGGCCTATTAGGTTTCACATTTACCTGGGAGAAGGACCTACAATTAAAAATAATGACTCTAAATGGAATCAATATGGGAATCCTAAGTCCTACAAATCAATCTCAGCCTATATAAAGGAATGCTTCTTAAAAATTCAGCATAGGCAGCACTGTATTCCTGCGCAGCTTTCTCAAATAACCTACAGGCAGTGCTTTTTTCTAGAAAAAATGGTGCTGGTACTCACCATGTTGTTACAGCAAGTGCCACGGGACTCTCACACACACACAAATTACACATTTCTAAGGGTAAGGAAGATAAGAATTCTATGCAATTTGATACATTTTCACTTCTTACATGTCAAACTCAGATATACAAAACTCTCTTCTCTCACCAAATCATGAAATTTGACTTCCATGCTCTGTTTTGCTGCTTTTCATAGAATCATAGAGTTGTAAGGGACCCTGAGGTTCATAGAGTCCAAGCCCCATGCGATTCAGGAATCTCAAGTAAAGCATCCATAGCAGATGACAATCCAACCTCTGATTAAAAACCTCCAATGAGTCCACCATGTTCTGAGGGAGTCTGTTCCACTGTTGAACAGCTCATGCCATCAGAAAGTTCTTTTTGGTGTTTAGTCAGAATCTGTACCTATATTTAGTCAGAATCTATACCTGTGACTTCCACATTGACAGTATTTATTGTGGGCCAGAACCTGCAGATATGATATAATCAGAAAGTTGTTTTTTTTTTTATCAAAGGTTAGTATTGTGGAGACAAAGGAAGATTCTTCTTGAGGAGTCTGAAATGTTAATCCCAATTTAACACAAATAGTAATTTGAGTTGTTGTTTCTCAAAAATAATAAAATAATAAAATACAAAATTTAGATACATCTCTGACTCAACATAACTGGAGAGTCTGAAATAATTTGAGGCCTAATAGGAAAATTATTTATAATGTATTTCAAGAATAGTCTATCTTATACTCACTAAGGACAAGTGGATACTTCCATTTTAAAACATGGTCTTTGTCTTGAGAATTTAAATTGTACTTGGGCAATTATGCTTTAGCCTCAAGTTCAATTAACCTCTATCTGTTTAGGTCAAATAATGGCAGACATTTAATAGCTACAATAGGATCAAGCAGGAAGATATACAGGTTTTCCTCCTGCTGAAGCAAACTCCTGCAGTAAAATGACAATGTTAAGGACATTCCCTCTTGTGTGAATGTGAAGGGTGATTGTCTCTTCCAAGATGGGGCGTGCTGTCCGTAGTCTTATATTAAAAGTAAGTTACCGGTATCTTTCTTTAATGTCTGCCCCAATAATCAGGGACACCTTTTTGGATTTTAATACATTAATCCAAAGGATTAATCAACAATTAAAGGTGATACACCTACTGCCAATGACTGGAGCTCATCCCACCGTTTCATCATTGTATGCCTGAATGGGGTTCTGAGGGCTCATTACACATAGTCTAGAGTACACTATGCTAGGTCCCAAACTTAAAGAATGAAGCCCATGTCCAAGCCCCATAGTCTCTACTGTCACATGCTTGCTATACATATGGAAGATTTCCAGTTTATAACCCAATATTAGGATAAATCAGACATTGCCATGGCTACTTTCCTTTCCCCAGTTGAAGAGCAATGCACGGTTATTTTTCCTAAATAGAATTATCTGTGCTACAATAACTTTGCCAGCTGGTTCTTTTCATACTGTTCATACATCTCATTGTATTTTGTTGCAACCCTTTTACAGTCTGTGATGAGTTATTAGAGGCCTATTTTTTATTAGAGGCCCCCAGCCAACACTTTGGGTGATAAATACACAGAACCTCCCCAACTAACAGACTGTGGAAGAATCTCCAAACCATACAGAAACTTTGTTTTTCTCCCTTCACTTTCCAGTTTGCCTACCCCCATTGTGATAGTCGGTGTTGCTGCTACTGCTTGCATAATATAATGCAATCATATGTGAGACAAACCTTTCCTCTGACATTGCACAAGCCTGCAACAAATATTATCCAGTTCATTTTACTTCACTGAGGCCAGTGGTGTTCTTACAGGAATAGGCATTCATTCCAAAGGATATCTCAGAACCAAGCAATGTAGGCTTTAAAACTAGGGCAGCCAATGTGGAATCCTCCTCATGTTGCTGGACACCCATCAGTCCCAGCCAATATAGTCAATGGTCATGGTCTCATTAACACTAAAGACGGGCCAAGTTTCTCACTCATTTTGAGGGAACAGTTTCCTTCTCTCACAAAAATGAGGAGGAATTTTGACTGCTTTGAGAAGTGGTTTTCAGGGCATACCTTAAGTTTCAGTAGCAAGGTGGTCAATGGGGTGGATTTATTTGGCATGCTTTATTTCAAAACCTTGTGTGGATATCACACTGCTCCCTTTGCACACTCTCAACTATCCTTCCTTGCAGAATTTAAAAAAGAACATTGAGTAGTTGTTGCACAGCTCTCTCTGCAGCCTTCGAGCTTCCAGAACCAGAAACACAACTAAGACTCAATAGAGATAATCATGCCGCAACCATGTGAAGTTTTGTTTGAAGCACAGAAAGGTGCAAGGATCACCAATGGTGCAGCTCTCAAAGGGTTTAGAAAGTTCATTTTAAAAAACAACAACATCTAGTTCAAGCTCAGTGTGTCAAAAAGGAACTGAGTTCAGCTCATGTTTGTCCCTTTCCAAAATAAACTAGTTCAATTCACATTCCATTCACAGTTTAATTCAAGTTCATCTAAATGATCCTTGACAAATCAGAATTTACAAGCTGTTGTGCAGATGTGGAAAATGTACTTAAGATGACTAATAAAACATCAGCACACAAACTGAAATGTGTATTTATTATTACTACAATGGTAGCCTCGAGTTACAAACGCTTCAGGTTACAAACTCTGCTAACCTGGAAGAGTTACTCTCCGTTGAGAACTTTGCCCCAGGATGAGAACGGAAATCGTGTGCTGGCAGTGCAGCGGCAGCAAGAGCCCCCATTAGCGAAAGCACGCTTCTAGTTAAGAACAGCTTCAGGTCACTTCCGGAGGCGGCGCGAAACAGCAATGGCGGTCCTCTTCAGTTGTTGAAGAGGGGCTCCGCGGAAAAGGGTCGTGCGCTGCGGCACAGCGACGACCCGTTTAGGAAAACCACGGGTAGAGTGAGCCCGTGGCCGTGGGATTCGGCGGGCACCAGGAGCGACCTCGGATACGCAGAAGGGACCCCGTAAGGGGCTCCGGAACGTGGAGGGGGTAGCGGTGCTGTGAATCCATCGCTCTTTCCGCGGAAGCGAAGCCGCGCGGCTGCTGCTGATGAGCGCTGACCTTTCTTCTTTGAACATTTGATTGGAAACAACAAACTCGTGAGTAAGAAATTTGAGGCTTTATTTGGACATCAAATTGGTGAATTTCGGCTGAAAGCGGGAGACGCTAAAAAGGAAGTCAGTCTTCCGTCCCTGTTTAAAGTACTGAGCAAAGTTTTTTTAAAGCGGAAGCGTTGAAAGGAGTTTAAAAGAAGTTGGAACTTACCCTGCAAGTTTGGATTTGATTGTGAGACTGTGCTATACCTCTCTATATTTTGTGGATTATAAAGTTATAAGCCCCAGCTCACGGGCTGCCTGGATACAAAGTAACATCAGACTGTGGCAACTGTGTATAGAGACATAAAGTTACATTGGGCTACTTTGCAGTTACAAAAAAGGAACTGTTGTTCACACCTTCGCAAAGAACCTTTATCATCTGCAGTTTAAAGTGAATTTAGAGGGTTTCCCCCCTTTATTTTGGATTTTACCATATTTGGGAATTAAATGGTGGAAACTTTTGGGGAGCTCCCCCTGCTGGATTGTGGAAATATAAACCTCTGAGAACTGCTGGTTGTTTTGGAAATCTTTTTGCCTGGATGATTGCTTTTCCCATGGGATTTACAATTTGACCTTGAAACCTAGACAGTTGTGGAATGAGTGTGGCAGGAAAAACAAGGGCTGCCAAGAAAGCAAAACAAACTGAACTATTGCAATCAACTTTGCCTATGCAGCCACGTAGATCATCTGTTCCAATTGTGACAGGTCTGCAAGAAGGACAATTTAAACAGCCAGTTTTGGAGGATATGGCTGCAGGAGGATTAGACCCTATTTCTAAAGAAATATTGGATCAACTGGCAGCATTAAATAAGAAAGCTGATGAACAAGCGGCTAAATTTGACCAGGTTACAGCAACGATTAATAAGTTGACAGACCAAGTTGCTCAAAACACACAGGCGATAGGAAATTTTGAAAAGACTATATCAGAGAACCGAAAATTAGCTGAGGACGCAAACACGAAAGCAGACCAAAACAAAAAAAGGATTGAGGAATTAAGAGGGGAAGTAAGACCACTGAGTAGACAGGTCACTGAACAACAGGCCTATCTGTCTATGGCGGAGCTGAAAAACCGGGAAAGTAATCTTAGGATTAGAAATATTCCAGAACTAGAAAAGGAAGATTTGGCTGACTTTTTGACTGCAGAAATATCCAAGTTCTGGGGTTTGGCAGAAGAGAAAGACTTCAAAATCGTCACCGCTTTTAGATTGGGAAGAGTGGCCAAGAAAGATAAACCAAGGGATTGCTTGATCATATTGAGATACAAGCAAGAAAAAGACAACATACTTGGCCTACATTTTAAAAACCCATTGGTGATACAGGGAAAGACAGCAGAAATCTTCAGAGACATACCAAAACAATTGTTGGACTTAAGAACTACATACAAGGATCTGGCAAGATTATTAAGAAACAACACAATCCCTTACAGGTGGGAATTCCCCCAAGGATTATCTTTTAATTTGAAAGGGAAGAAGGTGAGAATCAGAACAGCAGAAGAGCAAGAAAAATTCCTAAACGATCACGGGGAGGACCTTCGAAAAGGGACAGCAGGTACCTGGCCACCCCCCACGCCTGGTACAAAAGATCCACCTCCAGACATAGACGAGAAGGGAGACAACCCCATCGGCTAACAAGTTGATCCAGGATGTCTCTGCAGCTTTTTAGTTGGAATATCCATGGGGCAAATTCCCCTGAAAAAAGGAAAAGGATTTTTCACATTTTGAGGAAAGAACAACTAGACGTCATTTGTCTCCAGGAAACCCATGTGACTAGGCTCCACAGAAGAGTGCTAATAAACAAGCGACTAGGCCAAGAATTTATTTCATCAGCTAAAGAAAAGAAAAGGGGAGTCGTGATATATGCAAAGGAGAGCCTAGCACCAAAATTTGTGTTCAAAGATGAACAAGGAAGAATTTTGGCGATCGAAATACAATCACAAGGAGAAAAATTTTTGATAATTGGAATTTATGCACCAAATGAGGGGAAATCTGAATTTTATGGGAAGCTGCATGAGACAATGCTGGACCATATGGACTATAATAACATCATTCTGATGGGAGATATGAATGGGGTTGTCTCCACACACATGGATAAGTCACAAAATCAAAATGTGACTAAAGATGGCAGACTACCAAAGACTTTTTTTGAACTCACAGACAATATGGACTTGATTGATATCTGGAGGACAAAGAACCCCCTAGGTAGAGAGGGAACATTCTTTTCTGAGGCCCACCTATCCTGGACAAGAATCGACCAAATCTGGATATCTAGAGGACTGGCACCCAAGACCAAAAAAGTAGAGATCTGCCCTAAAACTTGCTCCGACCATAACCCCTTGAAAATGGACTTGAGACTTACACCAGCTGGATCCTTCAGATGGAGAATGAATGATGCATTGTTTAGAGACCAGGAGATAGTGAAGAAGGCCCAAAAGACGATGAAAGACTACTTTGAACTAAATTTGAACACTTCGGTGGAAAAAAAAACAATCTGGGACGCAAGCAAAGCTGTTATGAGAGGGTTTCTGATACAGCAGAATTCTATTAAGAAAAAACTCTGGAACGGTAAAAAGGACAAGATCTTGGAAAGGATAAAAGACGGAGAGAAAAAGTTGAGACTAAATCCAAAATCAAAAGAAGTTTTGAGAGAAATAAAATTCCATCAAGCACAATATGCAAAACTGATAAATCAAGAAGTTGAATGGAAAATCAAACAGATGAAACAAAGATCATTTGAATCGGCAAATAAATGTGGGAAGCTGCTATCATGGCAGCTGAAAAAGAGACAAAAACTGAACTTTGTTACCAATCTAGAGGTTGAAGGAGAATGTATTCAGAAACCAGAGGAAATTAGAAAGTGTTTCCAGAGATATTTTAAAAAATTGTTTTCCCAAGGACCCCAAGTGGAGACTGAAATAAATAAATTTTTAAAAAGCTATGGCCTACAAAAACTAACACAAGACAAACAAACTGACCTGAATTATAAAATAACCCAACAGGAAATCGAAAATGCCATTCAGAACATGCAACTAGGCAAATCCCCGGGCCCAGATGGACTTACCTCCAAATACTATAAGATATTGAAGGAATACCTGACTCAGCCATTGATGGAGGTATGTAATCAAATTATGGAAGGGAAGGGGGCACCAGAATCGTGGAAAGAGGCATTCATCACTTTGATACCAAAATTGGAATCTGAAAAGACTCAACTTAAGAACTACCGTCCCATCTCACTCCTAAACGTGGATTACAAGATTTTTGTTGACATTTTGGCAAATAGATTGAAAAAAGTCTTAAATGGAGTTATTCATAAAGACCAAGCAGGCTTTCTCCCTGGCAGGCATTTGTCAGATAATACTAGGAACATTGTTGACGTTCTGGAACTTCTACAGACAAATTTGAATACAAAAGCAGTTTTGATATTTATAGACGCGGAGAAGGCCTTTGACAATATATCTTGGAAATTTATGAAGAAGAATTTGGAAGGGATGGGAGTGGGAAGGGCGTTCCAAAATGGCATAGATGCAATATATTCAGAACAAAAGGCTAAATTGATAGTAAACAATGTGGTGACAGAAGAGTTTAAAATTGAAAAAGGAACACGACAGGGGTGCCCCCTATCACCCTTGCTATTTATTTCTGTCCTTGAGGTTTTGCTAAATTTGATCAGGAAGGATCAGCAGGTGGAAGGAATACAGGTCGGAGGAAAACAATATAAACTGAAGGCCTTTGCAGATGACTTGGTTTTGACATTACAGGAGCCGGTGTCCAGCACAAAAAGAGTATTGGAATTAATTTCTGAGTTTGGTCGGGTGGCGGGATTCAAGTTAAACAAACAAAAAACTAAGGTTTTGGCAAAAAACTTGACACCTTTAGAAATAGATGGGTTTCAGAAGGAAACAGAACTAAACGTTGTTAATAAAGTGAAATACCTGGGGGTCAACTTGACTGGGAAAAATTTGAATCTGTTTAAAGATAATTATGAAAAATGTTGATCTGAAATTAAAAAGGATCTAGAAATCTGGTCAAGATTGAAACTTTCCTTGTTGGGAAGAATTGTAGCAGTAAAGATGAATGTATTGCCAAAAATGCTGTTTCTGTTCCAGACCCTACAGATCGTGGACAGAGTGGAATGTTTTGGAAAGTGGCAGAGGGACATTATGAAGTTTGTCTGGCAGGGCAAAAAGCCCCGAATAAAATTTAAAATATTAACAGATGCAAAGGAAAGAGGGGGTTTTGCCCTGCCGGACTTAAGGTTGTATTATGAAGCTGCATCCCTCTGCTGGCTGAAAGATTGGTTTTTGCTAGAAAACACTGATGTCCTAGATCTGGAAGGGTTCAACAATGCTTTTGGGTGGCATGCATATTTGTGGTACGACAAGGTAAAGTCTCATAAGTTGTTTAAAAACCATATTGTAAGGAAATCTCTGTTTTCTGTCTGGACTAAATACAAGGACTTATTTGAAAACAAGACTCCGAGGTGGTTATCACCGATGGAGGCTAAAGCCACAAAAATACTTAATATGGGGGGTGGCTGGGCAAAATACTGTGAAATAATAGAAAGAGTGGGTGACACTTGGAGGTTGCAGAGCTTTGAAAAATTGAAAGGGAAGGTGCGAGACTGGTTTCACTATGCCCAAATTTTAGAGATCTTTAAAAAAGATAAAAAAATTGGTTTCCAGGTGGAAAAATCAAAATTAGAACTAGAATTACTTGAACCTAAGACGAAAGTGCTTTCAAGAATGTACAACTTGCTGCTTAAATGGAATACTCAAGATGAGACAGTCAAATCAGCCATGATAAAATGGGCACAAGATATTGGATACAACATTATGTTTGAGGACTGGGAAAGGTTATGGACCACCGGTATGAAATTTACGGCATGTAGTGCCTTAAAGGAAAATATTATGAAAATGATGTACAGGTGGTACATGACCCCAGTCAAACTTGCAAAGATATACCATTTGTCTGATAATAAATGTTGGAAATGTAAGGAGGCTGAAGGAACTTTTTACCACCTCTGGTGGACATGCCCGAGGGTGAAGGCCTTCTGGGAAATGATTTATAACGAGTTGAAAAAGGTATTTAAGTATACCTTTCAGAAGAAACCAGAGGCCTTCCTCTTGGGCATTGTGGGCCAGAGGATACCTAAGAAAGACAGAACCTTCTTTCTATATGCAACGACTGCAGCAAGAATTCTCATAGCTAAATACTGGAAGGCACAGGAGCTACCCACACTGGAAGAATGGCACACACAACTGATGGACTATATGCAACTAGCCGAAATGACTGGCAGAATCCGAGACCTGGGAGAAGAGGCTGCGGAAGAGGATTGGAAAAAATTTAAGGACTATTTACAAAAACATTATAAGATATATGAATGTTAAAAATTTGCTAAGGTTTGAGGTAAATATGCTTCAGTATTGAAATTCGGAGTTGATAGAAACAAAGTTAATGATTGAGAAAAGTTTTAATTTCAGAGTGAATAATTAGATGAAAATACAAAAACACAGGAAACAAGGTATTAATTTGCTGTTTATATTTATTATAAAGAATGCAGGGATGGAGGAGATGGGGAAGTCCAGTGGATGATGAAAAAAAAAAAAAAGACTTCGAAAAATGAATTTTTTCTTGTTTAATTTCTTTTTCTTTCTGTAAAACCGCTTTTGTTGTGTTATTGATGATGGATTTAGATTCTGGAAAAAAGCAATAAAAAAATTTATAAAAAAAAAAAAAAAAGAACAGCTTCAGGTTAAGAACGGACCTCTGGAACGAATTAAGTTCATAACTAGAGGTACCACTGTATTATGTGAATTATTATTTTCATTTTTTCTTTCATTTCCCCCCAACAATTGTGACCTTTAAGCTTAAAGGCCCAAACAGTCTAAACTGAGAAATAAAAAACATAAGACAATGAACTGAAAGATAAACTAGAAATTGCTCAAAGCCACCCCTTAGCCTGAAATGTAGGTAAACTAACCTACTCTGAAAATTTCACAGAAACATGTTGACCTACACTCCTAAAAGCAAAGGAAATTGCTCACAAAAAAGTATATTATGATAAATTTTCTTCAGCATTTTTAGGGGGAAGAATCACAGAAATGTGGAGAACTGAATTTAAGATTGAAGAAAGTAGACAGTGAGAGAATCTAACCTGGTAGATTTGTCATTTCCTACCAGTGGCCCTTCCCAGGTAAAGGGGAGGGCTGCCATATTATGAACCAATTGAAATTTTCACGAGCCAAACTTTTTCATGAGCAGCATCAACTACAATGAAATACACTCATCAAGTTGAAATGTTATCGGAGCATGCATGACAGTGGCATGGTCTTGTATATCTATATCTACATCTATGTCCAGCCTAGTTGTTAACTTTCCTCTGTTCCCTTTTTTTAGCTTTACAAGGGGAATGCATTTCCTAAACAAAACAGAAGATCAATACTTGATTTCAAAGAGGTTTTTATGTTTATTTGCTTTGCCTTGATTCTAACAGTTGTTGCATGGATTAATGACCATAACATAGTTTGATTTTTTTAAATTGAAAAGTCAGCAAGAATCACATTTTATGTGATCAAATTAAAAGCAGAAACTTTTGAATTTGAAAAATTACACTACGTTTTTGCAGTGACCGACTTTAAAATAATTTGTAATAGATGCTGTATTGTGGACAATGTCCTATAAAGGCTGTGATTTTAAGACCTTTTCTTCTGGGATTCAGAGGTAATTACAGCTATTTGAGAGAAAACAGCAGGGCTTAAAAAACTTCCTTAGCACACAGATGTGCAATGTCTTTTTGGATGTGTGGGATGCTTCCACCTGCTGAGTTTCATTTCAAAAATGCACATAGATAGCCATTTACTCTTGCTTTTGGCTTGCACCAATTTTGTTTTAAAACCTTCTATGTTTGCTGTAATATGGCCCTACATGTTTCTTTCTGTCTGGCATGTACTGCATACCCAACTGTTTGGGGAGTTATTTATATCCCTGGCCAGCAGAGACAGGGCTTGATTTCACCAAAGCTCATGTTCAAAACTGTGTTGATTGTATGTCTTACTTAGGCCTAGGGATGGGTTCCTAAGAATTTTATTGAAGTAAGCCATTGTAAGTATTCATCTCTGATAGGAATTTACCTATAGGCTGATAGAAGAACCAGCTACAATTCAGTATCCTCTGAACATTAATTCAGTATCATGGGATAGTAAACAAAGTCAGCTGTAGGTAACACAAGGCCTGTGTTCCTTTCTTTGCCCATCAAGGCTTCTCTGTGCAGCTCCATGCTCATATTAGTCCATGCAGAGCCGGCCCAGCCATTAGGTTTGGCTGATCTTTATGCCTGAACCAGACTAGTTTGTCTGGAGCAAGACAAACCACAACCTGGGGTATAGATAGGATGCTAAGCCAAACCACCTGGGGAGTGCAGCAGCAGCAGCAGCAGCAGCAGGACTTGAGGAGTGCAGCAGCTGTGAGTTTTGCTCCATCAGCCCCACATTTGCTTGTTCATGCAAAGCTATGTTTTGGCTTTGTGTTCAATGTGGACCAGGTCTTCGTCTCACTTTTCACCATTTGTGGAGTTACTCTTCCAATGCAGGAAATGATGTATTATTTTTGCTCCCATTTAACTCTCTTTCAGTTACTAGTCTATTACTGGCACAGTATCTTCCAATATGGAACTCAACTTTATGGTGGACAGAGATAAATCTGCTATGAAGGTTCTGTTGCTTAGGAAAACCAGGGCTGCCATACGTCCGGGATTTCAAAGGCAGAAATGATGTCCGAGGGAAATGTGGCGCTTTGTCCTGAATCATAGGAAAGTTAATCAAAAAATTGAGCTCTTTTTAAAAAAGCTCAACAACTTTCAGGGTGTCCTTCAGCCACAACTTCCATACCCTGAGTATACTTTAAAATACACTCATGTTAGCAAATTAAATTTCAATGCCCCATGTTACTGGATCTTTAAATATCATTATTAGATGGAAATCAATTCATTGAATTTGTATAGGCACATCAAGTACCTGAAGTGTGAAGTGCAAAGAGGTCTATGAGCACTTAGTGATGGGGGGGAATCCTATGATTGGCATCTCAGAACATTACATACATTACATGCTCTAGTGCTTCAGTCTAAATGTGTCACAGCACTGGCAATATGTTTCTCAACATCCTATCTTATTGGTTTATAGTTTAGTTTATATAATGTACTGTAAATACGCAACCTATTTGAAAAACAAAGGTGATAGTCATGTTTCTGTTCGTCTGTCTTTCCTCCTAACAGTTTTGTTGGTGTGGGCTGAAGAGAATTAACTGGAAAGCTGAGAGTAAAGGGAACATAATGGAATGTGCCCCCTTCCCCAAATGTTTCTTTCTCCATGAAATCCATAGAGGAATAGCTTTTCCTAATTTTAAGGACACATCAGTGCCTTTGTGACATCAGCAGCTGTTTCTCAACACCCCATTTGTATCAACGTGGGTGAAACTAAGTAGGGGGTGTTGGAAAGCAGACAGGAAGAATAACTCAGTGACTCAGAAAGGACGGAGACAGAACGATAACTAGGAAGTGACTCAGCCCAACAGCAAATGGAGAAAGCAAGAGGGCAACAGAGTAAAGGAAGTTAAGCAACTACAGGCGCTAATAAGGCTGTTTCTGTAAGTAGTACTAATTTGATAACATATGACATAAAAAGGGGTAAATGGAATCAAAGTACAACCCCAGACATACACATACTTCTTTTTGGAAGAGGTTTTGGGGTACAATATGAAAGATAATTAAATGTCCAGGCTTTTGAAATCTTTTAAGTCTCTAGATTTGTATTTAAACATTTGTGTACCATGCCTGCTCTACTATTTCCCCCCACTCATTGTACAGTTTTATTGATGTTTGTGTTCTACTCTTAAAAATAATAATGTCTGTAATCCACTCTAGGAGTCCTTTGGGACTGAAGAGAGGAATAAATAGTATCTGAAATGAATGAATGAATACATGACAGCCTTAGAACATTTAGCTTGGCCCTACACCCCAGCCTTAATAAACTGTGGTGTATGGAAAGAACTTCCTGCTTTGAAATAATTAAATATTACTAAGAAGAGTGTCCAGCCCTATGTATAAGGGAAAACAACAAGAAGAATAACAGCCCACTAAAAATACGGCAACAGCTGCCTTTTCTGGCAGCATATTTTGTCTATCTGAATAATAATTGACTTATTATTAAGAAAGACCTTTGACCGGTGGTTTCATCATAGCATTTCCCCCCCATTTATGACAAATGCATCTTTATAGGTTAACATTTCTGTTCTACATGTTTTGACTGCTGTAGTTTAATAAACCGTTAGAATGAAGGGGATGTAAGACAAATATATTGCACTAGTTTAGGAATGCTTAGCAAGCTTCCATTCCAGTCCCCACACAAACTCGAACACTTTCTATACATCTGTTGATAATGTGAATCAGTTAAGCACAGGCTCCAAAACGGCACATAGCACAGTTGCAAGTTGCTATATGCCCAGCTTGCGGGGAGCTGATCAGAGGCCAAGGGCAGAAGTCTTGTCAAAGTTATAAACTCAAACAAAAAGGCTTATAAGATGAGCCCTTCAAGGCCCAGTACAAGTTTACCTGGCTCCCCCCACCCTGCAAGGCCTGCTACTAGCACTCAGTCACGAGTCTGCTGGCTATCACAGGCATGCATCCAAATGAGGGGTCAGTACTCTAGACTAGGGCTCCTGCAGGTATGATGGCATGCTGTGGCCTATGTGAGGTCTGGGAGATGTACGGTAATTAGGAGGGCACTATAGCTCCGCAGTAGAGTGCATGTGGAAGGTCCCCAGTTCAATTCTTGATATCCTCAGCCAGAAGAATCAGGTAGCAAGGGGTGATAAAGACTTCTGTTTGAGACTCCAGAGAGCTACTGTCAGGAAAGCCCACAGAAATAACTGGCCTCCTTCATTGGCAGCCAACTGAATCCTTAACACCACCTGGGTGGAAGTGGGGGAATTCTTCTTACAGTCCCCATCAGAATTTGAGGAAGAAGAGTTTGGATTTGATATCCCACTTTATCACTATCCTAAGGAGCCTCAAAGCAGCTAACATTCTTATTTCCCTTCCTCCCCCTCAACAAACACTCTGAGGTGAGTGAGGCTAAGAGACTTCAGAGAAGTGTGACTGGCCCAAGGTCACCCAGCAGCTGCATGTGGAGGAGCGGAGACACGAACCCGGTTCACCAGATTACAAGTCTACCACTCTTAACCACTGCACCACACAGAAGGGCCTTATCTGTGGTGTGGCCCTGACTCTAGAATGACACCCCCCTGGAAGCATGTCTGCTGCCCTCATTGCTCGTCATCAGATAGCAACTGAAGATCTTTATCTTTTGTGGCTTGGGTCTTTAATCCTTTGCAGCAAAGTCTGGTGCAGTGTTTTAATATTTATTCGTACTGCTATATTTTCGCTGTTTGTATTATGATGCTTACATGTTCTCTGAGAATCACCCTGAACTCCTTTGGAGGAAGGGTTATCTATAAATATTTTAAATTAATATATTTTAAATGCATAAACAAACATCAATGCATGGGCAATAGCAAGACTGAGAACAAGAAGACAGAGAGGGCATTACTTGTGTGATTCTAATTGAATCTGGGCAACTGAACACTTAAAAAAGGTGTGGGGGAGGGGGAGTGATTTCTGGTGGCAGCCAAAAGCAACCTTTCTTTACTAGTCTTTTATAAACATGAATGTTTCTCACTGAAGTTTGGTATCTAGATCACTGCACAAAGATCACATTAAGTGCTTCTTAGGTTGACTGACCACGTAATGCTTTTATATATCATAATTATGCACACACCTGTGCTAAATATGGTTTTATTTACTCAAAGTAATAGCCACACAATTTTTAATTAGTGACACGTTGGAACCTGATTTGATTATCTAGGCAAAACTGTAAATATATGAACAAAACATTTTATAGAATTCTCGTTCCTTTTGTGCTCTCCATCCTCCAAAAGCAGGCAGATGCCACTAACCAAGTTATTTATGTTTATATAAAAATATCATACTATGCAGAACTTTCAAAATGCTACGCTGTCTTAACAGCTAACACAGCCTTTGGAACAATAAGGAGCATAAGCTAAGTATTCCAACTCAGTAATCCAGTGACAAAATAATAAATTCAAAAGAGTGACCAGATGCATGTTGGTTTGATTTATTATCTGATATAGAATAGCGAGCAGGTGTGAGTAAGAGATAAAGACAGAAGAGCCCTGTCCACTTTGCACTCAAAGGAACTTCATGGATGACTTGTGGAAAGTTGCAGAAGAGGCAGGGTGGGCTCAAGGTTATGCTTATTCCTGTAACAACAAGCTGTGGGTTTAATTTCAATGAAGAAAAAAGTGTGCCTCACTGAGGACTAATCCTACCATGATGCATGTGTAAAGTGCATAAGCAGAACCGAAGCACAATAGCACTCTCCCTTCCTGCGGTTTCCACCAAATTGGTATTCAAAGGGATACTGCCTCCGACAGCAGACATGAGGCCCAAACTTGTAAGATTCGCTGCTTCAAGTGTCAAAATATTTTGACCAATCTTGGGTACTACACACCCTGAGAGAGGAGTTAAGGTAAGGATCTCTTGTTGCTGGTTAAGCAGCAAAACACCTTGGACTGGCTTTGTAGTTGACCTAACATGTAGTATTAGTCAACTTATGCATTGTCCCAACTGTTTGAAAAGTATATTCATTACAGCCAAAAGCTGGAGTGCCTGACAGTCATAGGAAGGCTCTCCATGTTGTGCCTATTTATTTATTAAATTTATATATCACCCTTCATCCAAGGATCACAGGATAGTTTACAATGTCACACAAAGCCATCATATCAGGACTCTTTCAGACATCCTCCATTAGGCAGGAGACCAAACTACAATTTCCTCATTCTGACCCTCGGTGAGACAACAGGCGTTGGCCCTAACCTTTTGAGTGCTTTCACTATACTACCTTCAGAACTGGTACTCCTCGCTGATAAGAAGAAAATAACATCCATAGAAAATACCGAAGAGCTGATCACTACTGCAATACTTTCTGTCCTCCCACTATGTACCTGTGGGACCTTAGCTCCGATTGGCAGCTCCAGGCATACATAATGCAGGCAAGAACTGAAGCACTTTCCTTTTTTATGTATTCACCTTTAAGTGCTAAGCACCTGGACTCTTCTAATAGCCTGGACTGTTCCGCTTCAAGTTCCTGGTGTGTGTGTGTGTGTGTGTACGCACACACAAACACAGTGGTTTCTGCAAGGATGACCATTCTACTCCTAAGTTGTTGGGATCAAAACTCCTTCTCCAAATTACAATGTAATCCTGTTGCTCCCACCAACTGTATTTACAAAGAAGCAACAATGAAATATGACAGGTTGGTTAAAAAGCAGTAAAGTTCTATCATTGTACACGTTAGAACAATCACACAGTGTGCTTTGATTCGGTGCCTGGCAAATGAGAAATGGCAGACAGAGGCTGAGAACTATGAATGTGATCAGACCCAAGCAAGATAATAATAAAGCACTAGCATCCCCCTCAAAAGTCAAATTATATTTTTTTAAAAATGAAACTATTGTCTTTGCTTTAGTTATTTTCAGTGTGTTCCTTTGAACAGCCTTGAAAATGCCAGCTGAGAGATGAAAAAGGGGGAAAGCAAAGTTACAAGGTAACATTATCTCAGGTAGGTTTTTTCTTCCCACAAAGTTGTCAACTGAAAGGCATTCTCAGAACCAATTCTGTCAGAATCTAATCTACTATCAGTATTCAAGTAACATACCAGCAGAATTTAAGGGACGATCACAAGAACTTTTCATCATGTGAGAGTTTATTCCAGCAGTATTTGCCTTCCATAAAATTCACATTCAATCAAGAATACTACAAATATCTAAAACCGGGAAGTGTCTCTTCTCTCCACAAGTGATGGCAATATTGCTTTGGAAACATGCACATGCTCACAAGATGTGGCAATATTGCTTTAGAAACACGTACAAAAGCAGAGATTTATATCACCTTATAGCATAAGTTCATAGATAATATGAGCCCAGACATACAATAGGACTGACAAACAATGTAAAAGCAATCTAAAGAAATAAGGAAGAAATAAAGATGTACTCAGTGAACAAAATAATGATTAAATTCCATACATCACTTTAAACTGCTCAAACTCCTTCATATACAGAGGCCTCATTAAGACATAGTGCTAAACTAGGAGCCTTGGACTTGCACAATACTTTCTCTCCTCCTTCCTCCTTTAGCATGGCTGCATGGAAGCTTTCGCATACATTTTTAAATTAACTACACTTTAGTGTTACTGCTAAATTCTAAACAGTGGTTAGCCTTAACTATCATTTAACAAGTCAGCTTCATAAACCACAGTTTGGTGTTTCAGCAAACCAGAGTTTAGACTAAGAACAATCGGTTCCTATCTGGACATAATGCTAAATTGCAAAAGCTTCCAATTTCTTCCTTGTAGCTATGGAAGAGGAGAGGGAAGGGAAGGGAAGGGAAGGGGGAGCACATACTTATTGTTGCTCATTCATGCCCTTCCAAGACCATAGTTTAGTGTAACATATGTTATCCTTGTAACACTCTCTTAGCTATCATCCTTACAACACACTCTTAGGGTAGTGTACTTCCAAACTGTAGATAGGGGCCTGAGGCTGAATGATAATAGCTTAGCTAAGACCGGGGCAGGGCAAAGGGGAGAATTGAACTGGGAGTGTCTTACTTGACTCTTACTTGACACTTAGTTGACACTTCAGCCTCTGTTGTAGCCATTATGCAACATAAGCTCTCAAAACAACTTTAAAACGGAGGGACTCCTTCATTGTTTACTTAATTCCCCTTTAATTTAAAGTAGTCCTAATTGAATGTTTGCCACTTAAAGTAGTTAAACAAGAAGCAGTATATTTTTAGCATCTTCCTTACTGCAAGGAGAGGGAATTGAGAATGACAGAAAATTAGGAGAGCATAGGAGAGCAAAAGTTTATCACAAAATCTGCAGTGTCCTAATCTTTCTACTTCTTTGGTCATATTCTTACATTTACAGGCTTATATTATATATTAAAAAGCATTTAGGAGAATAGTTCTCAAAGTTTGTTAAATAATTTTCAAGTTTCACTACTTCCTCATCCCGTTAAAGAAACAAACACAAATTCTGGCAGAAACAGCTAACACAGCATCTCTAAAGGTTTTGGTGAGTTAACTAAAGAGGAAAATAAGTTTGAAGCTGCCACATGCTAGGCAGCCTTTGTAGTTCAAATGGTGGCAGAAGTGTAATTTAAAAAATCATCCAAGTCAAATTTAGTGTTTAACCAAGAAGTCATAAAAACAATATGAAAATTTCAACCAGTGGTTCAAATACGTGTCTTTAAGACCAACAAAGGTAGAGGGGAAGTTGCATCAGTTTCTAAGCTCACAGCAAAGTTTACCAGGCTTTATGAACTATCAACATTTACTAAGGCTGCAACCCTATACATTCTTACTTGGAAGTAAATCCCATTGAATTCAGTGGGGCTTACTTTTTAGCAGACGTGTAGAGGGTCGCACTGTAAGTCCAGAAACAAGGCCTTTTACTGAATAACAGTTTCCATTTCTTTAGCCCCACAGCATTGTTCAATTTTTCTACTGCAACCCTCAAGATACTGTAAAGTCTCAATATAAACCCTTAACGTAAAGAAAGCTTTGGAAAGGCTGGCAGGTCCCAATCAGAGCTTTCTAAACCACTGTTAGCTTTAATGTAAAAATGGTAAAAAGTTAAGATTTGAAGTGCCCCCATATTCATACTAGAAGATTAATTGCTTAGGCTGGTGTCCATTGAAATTGAAAAACACAACTATGTTAGGTCCTTAAATTTCAGTAGGTCATAAAACTTCCGCCATCATAATGCCATTATATAAATCTGTGATGCAACCACATTTGTGTACAGTTCTGGTCACCTTACCTCAGAAAACATTGTAGAGTTCGAGAAGGTTCTGAAAAGGGCAACGGAAATGATCAAAGGGATGGAGTGACTCCACTATGAAGAAAAGGTTTCAGCATTTGGGGCTTTTTAGTTTAGAGAAAAGGCAAGTAAGAGGTGACATGATAGGAGTTTATAAAATTATGCATGGCATGGAGAAAGTGAATAGAGAAAAGTTTTTTATCCCCCTCATAATGCTAGAACTCATGGACATCCAACGAAGCTGAATGTTGAGAGATTCAGGACAGATAAAATAATGTACTTCTTCATGCAGTGCATAGTTATGCGGTGGAACTCCCTCCCACAGGAGGCAGTGATGGCCACCAACCTAGATGGCTTTAAAAGCAGATGAGACAAATTCATGGAGGAGAGGCCTCTCAATGGCTACTACCCATGAAGGCTGTGCTCTGCCTCCACAGTTGGAGGAAGCAATGCTTCTGAATACCAGTTCCTGGAAAGCACAGAAGGGGAAAGTGCTCTCATGCTCAAATCCTGCATCCGGTTGGCCATCGTGAGAATGGGATGCTGGACTAGATGGGCCTGATCCAAATACCCCCAGAGCATCCACACTCCTTTTGCCCTAACAACCTGTGAAGCACCAAATGTTATGTTGCCTCAATAGTAGAGCTTTCTATTGCTAGTAAAAGGAGGATCTGCACAGCAAGAGGTCTACAATATATTAATTAATTAATTAATTAATTAATTAATTAATAATTTATTATTTATTCCCCTCCCATCTGGCTGGGTTTCCCCAGCCACTCTGGGGAATACAATATCCTATGGCAAGCAGGACCGCAGGAATATAAGTGGCCCTGCAGATTTTTGATTAAGCACGCAATATTCATTCTGTTATTTTAAAGCCAAAAACAATGGTAATTGAATATAGAAATGCATTCTAAATTGTTATGACAACCTAACTTTAAAAAATACATTTAAAAACGATACCTCAACCAGAACAGCAGTGTGTTGTTATAGCAACTAAATTTTCCCAGAGTATTTGTGTTTAAAGTTATTTCTTCTTTTCAGGCTTTTACAAAATGGTATCGTCAAAAACATGGAAATTTAACATTTTGTATAATTGTGCTTGGTTTCAGTATATAAACAGAAAATGGAAATTATTTTTGATATCTGAATTGTGTAGTGAAATTATGTAGTGATAGCTGCAGGAAATTAAGCTTTATGCCGGTGTAATAAAGATCAGGCATGAGTCACTAGGCAAACCACTGGTTTGATATATACAAGTATGTTTTGTGTAGATTCATTTTACAGGAATAGCTTACATTTATACTGCATCATTAATTCGCTCATGTTTTGTAAGGTGTGACAAATACCTGAAATTTATTTTTACAAAATATAGTAAACAAGGTTTCAGAAATCCAAACACAAAACATAATTACCTATTGCATTCTAACATTATTCCTTTGATCCTTCTCTGTATTTGCAATGTGTCTTATGAAACATGATTTCCAACTTTACTCCAAATTATTTTTCTCATTGATCTATAGCACTGCTTCGGATAATACAAAAATGAATCTTTCCTACACCAGTTTAAATTAATAACATTACTTTTATGCAACCTTAAAATTATGCTTAAAATAAATGGAAACAACAGAAGCTTGCTTTAGATTCAATATTTACAGTTTCAGTGTTAAAACAACTGAAAATGCTATTGTGCAATTATTTTTTCTTAGAGTTGGTGGATTTGGAAACCACCTAGCCTTATAAGCTTCCTAATCACATGAATGGTTTGTGTGCCAGGGGTAAGTAACCTCTGACCCATGGGCCAAATATGGTTCAAATTGGCCCATGAGGCCATTTTCCCCAAACCATTCATGATGTCATCTGAAGGGTGGGAGGTCAGGGTTAAATCCTGTGTTGACTCAATGCACCTGTGCCCAGCAGGAAGTCAGTGCAATGCTAACATGAGTAGGATTTAGCCCCCCTCCCCTCATCACTTGATGGAGAAGGGCTCAAATCCTGCTCAGTTCAGCTAGAGTCCATGGAAACCCCTGCTAAAGCACAGGCGGGAAAACCTTAATTTTTGCAGTGCCTTGCAATGTGCTTTGAAGTCCTTGGTTAAAGATTTCAAAGCACCTTGCACTGACTTCATTGTGAAGACAGATAATTGACAGATGGCCCCACTCACCTATCAAATGTGGCCGATCATGCTAAGGATCTAGTCCATGAAGCAACAAAGGGTTCCCCATCTCTGCTGTACTCTTACCTGGTGGAACCTTTGCAAAGCTTGCAAACAATATGACCCTTGCACAGACCCTTCGATTGGGCTTGGGCTAACTGAAATTGCAAGGCTTTTTAAGAAGACTGGACTTTGCTGTTCTCAGAGCAAATTAGGATTGGATGGAGTGTAAATACTGGTGCACTCCAGTATTTACACTCACATTTATGTTTGGATTATTGTAAGAAAACATCTCCAGTATTCCCTCTTCCCAAGGATATTAATCTTGTAAAAGCTGCCTTGAATGAATGAATGAATGAATGAATGAGGGAAATAAATAAAGGAATAGTTCCCATTCATCTTCACAATGATATTAATATTAACTAAAAACAGATCACAATTACAAGTGTCCTCTAATACAGGAAATCATTTGTAATTTAACTCAGGCACTGTTATAATTTTTTAATGTGTTTTTTCTATTTACTGTTTTGGGGTTTGTTTTTTAAAAAGACCATATCTTCCTGGATGCTTAAAAATAACAATATGGTTCTTGTCAGCATATTCAATGGTATTCATACAGTTTACAGTTTAATAAGCACTGAAGAGAAAAATAGTAGTATCAAGCTGAGTTTTTTGCTTTCTCTGTTCAATATTTGTTTTGTCCTTTGTGTTTATTTACAGATAACACTTACTTTTATAAGCTTTTTATTCCCCCCTTTCTCTATTAGGGTTTAGAAGATAACTTCAAATCTCATTTAGCCCATTCTAGTCAGATTTCTCTAAGCAGTATGAGTCTCTCTTGCATCTCTTCCCCTCTCTGCAGGGATAAAGTACTGAATGAAATGGGTGGATCACATTTATTTGAATGCAGTGGATGGAATTCTATGTCACACATTTCAGTTTGTCAGATGGAACAATTCCTCCTTCCCTTCCCACACAAGCTATTCAGGGGGTTCTCCTAACCTCCCACCAATACACAGTGCCTCCATCATCTGAGGGTTCAAGCTTAGTGTATTGGCTCTCATCCAGTTCACTTCTGTGCCTAGACAATGGTGCAGCTCCTGTACAGACTCTCCTAACTCAGATGTTATGGAGCTGTGAGTTATTGGCTTACTGAACCCCAAATATAGCACACCATAGAGCAAGGACAATTGAGGTGATAATGCAGTTTCCCAAAGCTATTATCTGGACATGACCCTGTATGTAGGAGTGGAGCCACTGTAAAACAGTGTCTTCTATGCCTATTCCACAAAACCAGTTCAAGAGGCTACTACTCCTGTCCTGCTCCTGATACAGGTGATCCATCAGAGTAAATATGGCTGATTGAGTCACGAAACTGCACCTGAACCCAGATTGGCATAGATCCATGTAATTCAGATCCTCCAGTAAGTCCTGCAACTGCCTGGCCACCACCTTACCAAATAAAGGAGCTTGTGTGACTGGGTGATAGTTGTTAGAAACCGCAGGATCCAGGGTGGTCTTCTTTAGGAGGGGATGCACTCCTCACCATAATGGGGGAGACTGAGACTAGATGCTATCTGGTGTCTGCTTTGTCTGCTTCCAGGTGCTAATTGCTGATGGGCAACTTCAAGGCGCTTGCTCTTCCTTATCTTTAAAACAGCCCTTCAAACAGAGGTCCTGTAGTGTCACCTGATTTCCCAGGCGAGGAGGATCCCCAGTTATGTGAACACTATACTTGCATGGTTCAAACCCTACAGCACCGGGCAATATGGTTCTTCATGGTACACAAGAAAGGGGAGTGACAAAGTGCACAAATATCTCTTACACCTAGTCTCCATTTTCACCAGTATATAACACCTGAACATGCACACTAGGAACTGCCTTCACCCTATGGTGGTAACTCGGGTTAAGTACTTAATTCATTCCGGAGGTCTGTTCTTAACCTGAAACCGTTCTTAACCTGAAGCACCACTTCAGCTAATGGGGCCTCCTGCTGCCGCTGTGCCGCCGGAGCACAATTTCTGTTCTCATCCTGAAGCAAAGTTCTTAACCTGAAGCACTATTTCTGGGTTAGCAGAGTGTGTAACCTGAAGCATATGTAACCTGAAGCGTATGTAACCCGAGGTACCACCGTATTTACCTAATAATTTAGAGCACACTTCTTTCATAAATGTAACATCTGGCAGGTTTCAAATCCTGACAGATATGGAATAATATTGTAGCATTTTGCACTTGATAATTATTCATTATTATCAAGCTGATGGCATTGTTACATAAGCACTAAGAAACCACAGATGTAGTTGGGGGGGGCAGAGGTAGGGTGGATGTCTCAATAAATAGCAAACAAACAGTGATTGCCACTCTGCTTTGCTTTGTATGTGTGTCTGGGCTGGGCTGTGAAGGTGGTAAGTGTGAAGGCAAATGCTAAACATAAAATATCTGCAACTTTCTGCTATCTTTGGCTATTTCTGCTTTCCAGAAATTGCTCTTTAGGTCATTATTATGGCTTTTCAGAAGTCGGTATACTGTTGAAGAACCAACATTTTACTAGACAAAAATAAATAAATGCAGAACCATACAGTATGAAAACCTGTCACTGAAGCAGCAACAAAAAATACCCTTCAGTGTCCAACTTCATGTCCTGGCCTAACCACAGATTTGAAAAGAAATGAATGTAAAGAAATGACAAAAAAGGCATTCCACCTCCGACATCCATTCTATGACTAAGCTTATACACAGGGGATTTGGCTTTGAACAGAAAGTGAGAGGAAAGAAGAAAGAAATTCTGCCAAGAGCCTTGTTCAAGACTCATCTTGAGAAAACATGGCACTTTTTGGTTGCTTTTGTGGCTATATCATTGTGCTGTCAAGAAATGGATATTGTGCAGCAGAAATAGTCTGTTCTCCATTCCTATTGGTGCCCCTCAGTCCTGTTTTCTTCAAAGTTGGAAAACAACTGCATGTAATGTTAACAACACAATTTTTCTTTCTTTTTCAGCAAAAAATTTATTAGTTTTTACAATATCGACGACAAACAAAAACACAAAACAAACAAAACATAACAAACATAAATCATAACCTTATTGAAAATAACAGTTATTTACTTTGTAAAACGACTTCCTCGTTTCCCCTTAAGTTGAATTTCATTGCATATCCTTATAACGGTTTTCCAAATCCCAATTTTGATACCCTTTAAATTGAGCATTAACATCTTTAAATCTTCTCCTTCTTGTATTAAACATATTATTTTATCAGTTAACATAAATACAATCCTAAGCCCATTAAGTATCTGGAAGCTATTTTTCTTTTTAAGTTTGCTTATCACTGGCCACTATTGACATACATTTGAGGTTACCACCTGATGACTTGTTCTTGACATTCCCAATACTGCCTAGTTACCTACAACACTATTAACAATAGATTCTGCTGGTAGCTTGTATGAAAAAGGTTGGAGCTTTCACTCAGTCTCACAATGAGGCTGCCATTTGTTGTTGTTTAGTCGTTTAGTCGTGTCCGACTCTTCGTGACCCCATGGACCAGAGCACGCCAGGCACCTCTGTCTTTCACTGCCTCCTGCAGTTTGGACAGACTCATGTTTGTAGCTTCGAGAACACTGTCCAACCATCTCGTCCTCTGTCGCCCCCTTCTCCTTGTGCCCTCCATCTTTCCCAGCATCAGTGTCTTCTCCAGGGAGTCTTCTCTTCTCATGAGGTGGCCAAAGTACTGGAGCCTCAGCTTCACGATCTGTCCTTCCAGTGAGCACTCAGGGCTGATTTCCTTAATAGGCTGCCATAATAGAGGCCAAAAAACCCTACATGGCATATAGATTGACAGGCAACTCTGCAAGTATGCATTCACTCTCATTTAGCAGTGCCTGCCCTCATTCATTTACTTCTGTCCTTGGGATCATAGGCAGAATTTTAGTGTAGGTAATGGCAGGGGTGAAGGAAAGAAACATAAAACATGGGGTTCAAATCCCAACTATTATCAGAGGTTCCATGGTTAGCCCAGGGCAAGTGGCAAATTAAGTTCAACCACCAGACTAGATGGGTTAAGGGCATGCTCCATATATAAACAAATATATTTTTCCTTCAAAAGTTCTGAGTTTGGGATATGGCAGGACTTTTGGAAGCATGGGTGACTGTACCCATAGTGAAGCACAAACAGTATTGTATAATCTATATATAAAAAATGTATGGATGATATTTGATTTCAGCCATTATCTCGAAGTATCATATGCCATCTGCAAAGATATATATTGTCGCGTCTCAAAGGAGAGTTGCAAAGATAAGAGATTGACTATAAGCGCCTGACTATCGGTGGACTAGATAAACAAAAAGAATGATGGTTGTAATGAAATTCTGCCTAATGAGTTTACTAAGGCCTGGGAAACTGGGACCACACACACATTCTTCAAACAAACAGAGTCACAACTTTGACAGCTAAACTTTTGTTGTTGCTGCAATAAGGATAGCATTCACTGCTAAAAAAAACCCCTTGGGTGGCTCTTCCATCTTTAGGATATTCAAACACATCAGCTTTGATTTATACTGTTATCAGTATGTGGGTGCTAGACTCCCTTAAATTACTGAGTTCAGTGTTAAAACTGTGCTAAATCTATGTGTATTCCAGCTGTGCATTAGCTGCTTCCAATCCTCTGGAACCAGCATGTGTCAAAAGCTAATTAAGCCAGGACTAGCCTCCACGAGGTGATAGCCTAAAGGAAACATGGACCTTGGGTTAGTGCATTTTGAACCCCTGGAATGTACTTCTCACAAATAGCATGTAGTAATATGTGATGTGGTGTTCTTCACTGTGATTGTGTTTATATATCTTATATTCTAGTTAGATAAATATAATATCAGGAGGGGGGGGGACCTGCTGCTTAGCCACAGGCAACTGCAGAGATAACTTGAAACCTGTTTGTGAGTTATTCTCATTCTGGTCCAAAAGTGACATCAACTCTGCTAGGCTTAAATGATTTTATGGCAGATTCTTTCATGCAATCTTTGTGTTTTGCTTTGAAAAGTAAATACATTAACTCCAGAAGGACTAGCCACACATGTGGCAGTAAAAGTTAGGGTATGATTAGGTTCAAGCTGCTTTATTAGCTGAAATACAGAGGGAAAGAGACAAACCTTGCTTTTCAAAAGTTAAAAAAAAAGTCAGGAAAACATCCCTTCCCATCCAAACAGAATAATAATAATAATAATAATAATAATAATAATAATTTATTATTTATACCCCGCCCATCTGGCTTCCCCAGCCACTCTGGGTGGCTTCCAACAAAATATTAAAATACTGTAATGCATCAAACATTAAAAGCTTCCCTAAACAGGGCTGCCTTCAGATGTCTTCTAAAAGGCTGTCATTGCTAGTCCACCTTGTTTTAATTCAAAATTTTGCACTTATGAGAAGAGAACACTTCCTGGAAAAGTCCCTGATGTTGGGAAAGATGGATGGTACAAAGAGAAGGGGATGACAGAGGATGAGATGGTTGGACAGTGTTCTCAAAGCTACGAACATGAGTTTGACCAAGCTGCGGAAGGCAGTGGAAGATAGGAGTGCCTGGCGTGCTCTGGTCCATGGGGTCACGAGGAGTCAGACATGGCTAAACGACTAAACAACAACAACAAAAGGTAAAGGACCCTTGGATGGTTAAGTCCAGTCAAAGGTGACTATGGGGTGCCTGGTGTTGCCCAGGAATTCTAAGAAACCAAATAATATTGCCATTTTTAAATAGATAGTGTAATTTGTGAGTTTGGGGGTTGTGTACATACGTACATTGACACATGGTTCAGTGCATTCAGTGTCATCCAAACATAGTAAAAGCCATCTCCACCTCAGAAAACCTTGTTGGGCAACAATATTTTGAAAGGTATCTGATCAGGTGCAATTTTGAACCCTCATACTACATTGCGTGATGGTACCCCCAAACTGGGTCACAATATTGTTAGGGACTTTAAAATGGTTGTAGTTTGGATCCCATCATGCCAAATGATGCAAAAGCACACCAAATTTGGCCACAATATCTCCAGAGCCATCCAAATCGGCACATGTTGGATCAATCATGCTAAATTTGGCAAAGTTGTGCCAAACTGGGTGACAGTAACTTCAGACATGTCCTGATCAGCGTAGTTTGAGTCAATCATGCCCAAAATTGGGCAAAGTCATACCAAAGTCACATTCAAGTCTTGATTCAAAATGGCACCTAGCATCCCATCATTGATGAAGGCTACCACCCCTACCTCGTGAACTCGTGAACTCTCATGCGAAGTTTGACAATGTTGTCTCAAGAAGTGTCCAAAACTATTGAGAACAGATGGACCAATAGATAAACCACTTTCCAAAATATGTAGTAGATGGGGTGAGGGGTAATTTGTAGGTGGTCACCCTAGGGAAAGGCCACCCACACTAGCAAGGAAGGCTTTTTTGCACCAGTAGGCCAGAACTAGTCAGAATGAGTCAGTCTCTGGCTTCTGAGTTGTTTGTGGATCTTCCTGATCCTTTATGTGAATCAACCACCAGGTTCCTTAGCTTACCCTCAACCTAGCAAGAGCGAAGTCCGACACACTTAAGTCCACTGATTGATATGGGTTTTAGCAAGTTTTACTCTGTTTTGTATCCTGATTCTTAGCTTAATCTGAGTGATTCCAACACCAATTTGATAGCTTCCAAATTATTTTTTTCCATGCATCAGAACATTTCCGTTCAGTTTTTCAATTAGAACAATCCTTTGGGGTCTTTCACTGTGGCTGGCAGATACTAAAAGTATGTTGCTACAGGGCCCATGAGAGTTATCAAACCTTGCTTGTTGGCTCACCAGCTGATTCAGTAGGGAAGTAGCATTATCTGATAGTTCTCTCTCAGAGGCACTTCAACCTCTCATGGGAAATGAAAGCAGCTTAGCAGCAGGTGACTGAAGATGAAACTTTTGTTTTTAAGATGGGGCAGGAGTGTGTTGGGCTGAACACAAAGCAGGACCTGATGGTTCCAGATTGATCAAAAAGTTTGTTGCATTTATTATGGTTGCATAAATATGTCCTTTTCAGGTGGAAAAGGCTCTCATCAGAAATCTTCAAAATACCTTTTTGGATTATTTCCAACAAATGTTCATTTTATATCAGCTTCTTCTATAATGCAAATATGTCACTGCACAGTTTAGATAACGTTAAGGTAATACAGTAGATGAACAATAATTGTGTGAATGTTTACCTTATCATGTTGTTACCAAAGAAGGAAAAGCTTTAGTAACTTTACCTGTGCATCTTCATTCTGCCCTAAAAGTGATCTGATTATTTTACATTCAAACAATCTAGCGACTTCTATGGGCTTTTTTTCCTGAATGCCACACATCAGATAAATCAACCTCTCTGATTACAGCACTATGATTTGGTGCAAATTCATGTGAGCATAGGGTTTCTTCACCTTCCTTCATTTTCTTCCTGTCTTTAAATAAATTCTGAGCTTTATCTTGCTAACACGAATGGTCCAATTGAAAGCATCATCCAAACCATTTGGGATACTTTCAAAGAGACAATTCACTTTGCAACTTAAGTTAATGTGGGTGAAATTTAGTGCTATTACATGAAGTCGGAAGTGAAATTTTCCCAGTGACTCATGCTATTGAATACTGATTCTATTGAAATCAATATGATGCCACCTATTATTTATTTAATGCAATCAGAATGTCTGTATTGGTAGTGATGAAAGGGCAAATGCTTTTCAAACAGGACCATTACTGATTTAAGTGCAGGCTTGTCTTTCCAGGTGCAGATCAATTTGGAGGTTAGAAGTTATTATGCTAAACTTCTAAATTTAGCATTATACACATCCCACACTTGTAATAATCTATGACCCCAAATGATGGGTGTTGCATGGCATTAAATCAGAATGATTGATGACTTTGCTAGGTAAAAACTTGGCAGGTGGGAGTGCCACCCCATTAAGATGACTTTGCTGCTTCTGTGCAGTTCTGACCTCCTGTCCCTGACCCTAGACTCCATAAACCTGGACCTCTGCTCCTAGTGCAGCCAGCCTCACCTTTGCTGTCATGTAGCCTGTGCATATCAGCTACTGGGACTCATTACACATTGCTGAGCCTGAATTCCTTCTCTGCTGCCATAAATATTTCTTCCTTACCGTCACATAAGAGCCTCTGTCTTTGTGGTCTGGACAGGAGCCAGGACAGCACTAGCTGAGAGTAGACACGACGCCCCACCCCCTTGTTGAATTTCTAATCCCTGGCAACAATCTTTTTATTTCAGCAGTCATTTCAGCAGATTTTATGATCAGCTCAACTGATCTTCTTTTTATTTTATTGTATCTTTTTAACCTTACTGTATACAACTCAGAAATTATGGTATTAATCTGAAAATCATCATCATCACCAGTGTTAACCCACAAACATCTGTATTAACCCACAAGTGCAAATTTTACAGGAGATCAATTGCTTTTATCTGTTACAATAATGGTCTAAGGCCACAATTGTGCGCACACTTTCCTAGCAGTAGGCCTAATTCAGAGGTAATCAACGTTTTTATACCTACCACCCACTAATGCATCTTTCTTGATGGTAAAATTTCCTTACTGCACCAGTGCTCGATGGAAGGAGGATTCAGCTTGTGCCGTAGAACCCCCTACTGCCCACCTGGAATCCTGAAACACCCACTAGCAGGTGGTAGGGACCAGGTTGACAACCCCTGGCCTAATTGAACTTGATGGAACTTACCGTACTTATGAGTAGATAGTCACACTATTTTGTTCTAATTCTCAGATTAAGGAGTCATAAATAGCTTTCACAATCACAGCAAATAATCTAAAATAATACCCTTCCAAGAGGTAACAGTGAGTTGCCTACTAACAACCAGATTAGCAAATGATACAGTGTTTGAGATATTTATACATGTTTAATCTTTAAAGTGCTAGATACTAATGACTGATATAGCATGTTGCTATCTCTTTTCTACATAAAGCTGTCTGCTCTACAGTCACTGCAGAAAAAGCCCTACAAGGCTGCTGTGTTAGCTTAAACAGAGTTAATTTTCTCATAAACAATTATGTAAGTTCTTCAGCACATTTACACATATCCAAGAGAGGTGAGAAACCCTCCCAATTTTTACGTTAATCATGCTTTGGGGGATAGCTTTAATAACTCAAACATCTGCCACTTCACCTTGGGAACATTACGCAGAAGCGATGAAGAATAATTTTTCACAGCTCTGAGAAACATTTTAATTTTTATGCATAAATGCACTCATTGCTAAGGTACTTATAATCTAATTCACAATTATGTGGCATCACCTTTCTCTCTCTCTCTCTCTCTCTCTCTCTCTTTCTCTCTCTCTCTCTCTCTCTCTGTGTGTGTGTGTGTGTGTAAAAGAAGTATAAACAGTTTTCCACAGCAGGTCAGTATAAACAACCCACATGGTGGGTGTTTGTGGCAACTAACGGGTCTTGTGTCTAACACCCACTGGAGATCAAGACTAATAGTCTCATCTTACAGAGAATCAAGATCGTTATCACAGGATAATTAGGATAGCAGAAGCAGAATGGTGGGTGGAACTAGCAATAGTTGGGAGGGAATGACAACACATAAGACTGAGGTACAGAAGGTTTTCTGATGACTTACCAAGAGGAAAGATCTCTAAGAACTGGTTGAGCAGAATTTACTGAGGGCCCTTCTAACATTAATTGTGAAGCATGTCAGTTACTGCTGGGTTATATCAGAAGTTCATCTTTCTTTCTGCAAAAGCTAGTTTCTACACACACATCTCTCTATCCTCCATCCAAACAAAGAAGAGGCATTGTTAGAATTTGTTTTTTTTTTAAATAATAATAATAATAATATCAAATAGTAATATTTTAAATGCTGTAATCTGCCCTGGGATTTTAGGATGATGGGCAGATATAGAATATAATAATGATAAAAATTAAAAGATACATTATAACTAGGCAAAACACTTGGGGTGTGAAGCACAGCCAGTGAGGCGGTGGTCTGGGGGGGGGGGGGGAGAGTTTGAAGGCCAGCTTGAGAGGCCAGATTCAGGCCCTAGATCAGAGGTACTCCAAGAAAGTAAGCCGTAAATTTATAAACATTATTCACAATGCAAAATGCACATTGATAGAAAGTGTTGCACACAATACTGGTTAAAACAGGTGTTATTAGGTTGCATTAATTCCTAACACCACAATTATTTTAAAAGCTTAGAGGCTAGACTATTCCAATATAAAGTATCAATGGGCCAGTTCACATGTATGTAATGCGAAAGCATGGTATTACAACAGGGGCAGCTAACATGTCATTCTTCAGATGCCATTGGACTCCAGCTCCCATGAGTCCCAGTCAGTATTGGGGTTGTGGTGCTCATCTCGCTTTCAGGCTGAGGGACCCAGCATTTGTCCACAGACAGCTTTCCGGGTCATGTGGCCAGCATGACTAAACCGCTTCTGGCGCAACGGAACACCGTGACAGAAACCAGAGTGCACAGAAACGCCGTTTACCTTCATGCCGCAGCAGTACCTATTTATCTACTTGCACTGGCGTGCTTTCAAACTGCTAGGTTAGCAGAAGCTGGGGAAAAGCAATGGGAGCTCACTCCGTCGCAGGGATTTGAACCGCCAAGAGGCCACAGCGTCACACACATCCCTATTGTTCTTCTAATAGATCCCTAAGAGAATGAAAAACTAGAAAGATCCGGGATAGCCACCATTCATCCCTGATATTTATGCAAAGGAGATTAATTGTTTTCCAGGTAGTCTATAGACCAATTTAAATTAACTTCTCCCTGACTGGTTTTGTGAACAAGTTTTAAGTTCAGAGTGATAGATAGCAAGAGAAACTGGTGATGATTCAGCACACTAATGCTGTGTCAGTAGACAAAATTTACATCTCATCCTTTATACTGCAGATCTATGGTTAATACCTGTTAGGAACATTCTAGGCAAGACTGAGAAAGTCAGTCAAGGATGTCAGGTCTCCTACATGACAGGAAACACATTCTGTTGTTGTTGTATTGACTCCAAAAGTTGAGTGCACTTGTAATCCAGTTAAATGTTCATCAGCAAAATGCAGTTCACACAGGCCGCCATCAACATTTATCAACTGAGAGATTTCTATTTGGCAGGCTAAAAAAAAAAGTCACTTGTAATGATATGAAAAGCAGAGGCCTAGAAGAATATGTGTCTATCTTACTATACAGCAAAATAAATGAGTGTCAAATTTGATATTTTAAAAACGATAGGGAATGTTAGAAAATTTATTTCAGAACACTTACAGGCAAACTTTCATCTCACCAACTTTGACAGTAAGTTTCAGCTGCAAAGGAAATCAAAACTGACAGATTTGAACAGCTGTGAGATAAATTCAGTGTTTGGCTAGTTTTTATTTTGAGTCAATGCTGCTTGGCAGGTCCAATTACAAAAAAAAACCAACATTTTGGTTTTAAAAACTGTTAAACAAATTGTCTATACTGAAGCCTGACAGGGTACAATTTTCCACCAGAGCTAATGTATTTTCTCGGAATTTGTGCATTCTTACGATTTGATCATTTACTTCAGTAGACACACACACGTCAGAGCTTGTCAAGCAATGAAGCACACATTAATTTTGGACAGATAGGCAACAATGATTTTCCTATAAGATGAGTTGATTGCACCTTAAAACATTTCTTTGTGGTATAAGTTATAACAAGATGCACTTAAACTTTGTCCAGAGGATATTAAGGAAGAAACATATTTTTATTATCTATTAAATTTACTGACTTCTAGTCAATACCAAAGATGTTGATTTTATGCTGCTGATGTCCTATTGGTATGTGAATTTCCAGCAATATAGCAGGGATCCATTTGAGGAAAACAAGAGAGCAATTTTTACGTAGGTCACAGCTGAGAAAAATACTAGTTGTGCTAAAGCAATTTCTTCAGCAGCATGAAACCATGTGTGTCTTATATGGAACAATGACCTTGGAATTCATCTCTAGATTTGTTGTTTAATCTCAGAAGCAATATTTTAAAATGACCATTGTAAGAAAATGTATAACAGGTATATATGTTAGTCTTTAGAAAGTAGAATTCCCAATAATCAGCAATGAAATTCCCAAAAGGTACGATATGAGTATAAAGTTGTGGTGCCTATAATTCAAATTATATTTTGAAAATTCTAATACCAGACCAAAACCCACCACACTTTGGGTAAATACACCCTATTTTTGTTGGTGCTGGGAAAGAGAAAATCAATTCTATCATTTGCCTTTCCCAGGAAATGGAACCAGGCCACTTTTTATTATAAGAAAGTCCAAAAACATCAAGGCAGAGGCCAGGATTTTGGACCCATCAAGACAGATATAGCCCACCAGCCATGTATGGCAGCCTACAACAGAGTGGTGATATTTTTGTTTGCTTTGCCTAACAAGTCTACTGTAGGACTTAATATACCAAATTTTAAATTGTTGTGTTATTTGGAAGATACAGATGATACCTTTAGCATTTGTTGTGCTTTTAAAAACAGCTTCAACCTCTCCCCTTCCCAAATAACTGCCCCCCCCCCCGTGTTTGTTTACATTTCTTATTTCCTCAGCTTTATTGTTCCCAGGCTACTCAGCAGCTATTTCCAGAACAATTATCAATATTGGATTAATAAGGTCCACTGTGCTGCTCATATTCACAAATTGGTTGTTTGTGTTGTCTGTTTATTTTGTTTGGTGTTTTTGTTTCCCCACAACAAGGAGAACAAATCACTTTTGTCTGCATGAACAGGAAAGTGCAAATCAAGTTGTCACTCTCAGATAGTATTATGGACATACAACGAAAACATGTCCTCTAAAATAATGCCATGCTACACTGGATCAGCAAATGATTTACCAGATACACAGAGAATTTGAAATTGGTTTCTAATCATAGCACATCCCATTATTTTAGGCAGGGATTTATATGAGAATTATCTTCCCTTCAATGTAAGATTCTGTTAAAACAACAACACACTTGTTACTAATTTCATACTTAAGTTTAGGTGGTCTTACAAAATACACATTTAACAAGCCACCTTTCATTCTCTTAGCAATGCATGATCAAAATCTGAGCCTTTCTTGTATAAGAACCTCTGCCCTGTTTAACAAGCCCTTGTTTGCAAGGTGAGGAAGTTTATTTTTGTCCATATTCTCCAAAGTGGTCAGCTCATCAGTTGCAAAACATCTGGCAGAAAATAGATAAATATCCTCAGCTTTACACCTTTTGAGGACATTTCCAGATACTTATTGTTTTCTCTGTGCATGACGCATTTAGCAGCATCCAACATACTTTTGATGCTGTCACCTTTTCCCATGCAGCACACACTCTGTTTGCTTCTTGTGCAACATAAGCATGGCTATTTTTCTTTACATGTTTTGTCTTAGTCTGCCTGGAGATTTCTGCTTGTTACACCACAGTGATCTATGGTTTATGCTCCACATATAAAGGATGCTGTTCATTAAGTAAGTGCTGAAAGTCCACTTAGAAGTAATCCAGTACACCTCTAGTGCAGGCATAGGCAAACTCGGCCCTCCAGATGTTCTGAGACTACAGTTCCCATCATCCCTGATCACTGGTCCTGCTAGCTAGGGATCATAGGAGTTGTAGGCCAAAAACATCTGGAGGGTCGAGTTTGCCTCTAGTGTGTTAGTTATAAAGTTAATGTTTTCTTTTTGTTTCCAAAGCAGCCTGCTATTTTAATTCCTTAACTGAAACCTTCAGAATGTATGAAAATCAGAAGTCTAAAGTTGACTGACTTGAAGTATAGTTTGGGACTTGTATTACTCACATGTAACTAGCTTTAAATTTACATTTGCTTGTTGTTGTTGTTGTTGTTTAGTCGTTTAGTCGTGTCCGACTCTTCGCGACCCCATGGACCAGAGCGCGCCAGGCACTCCTGTCCTCCACTGCCTCCCACAGTTTGGTCAGACTCATGTTTGTAGCTTCAAGAACACTGTCCAGCCATCTCGTCCTCTGTGGTCCCCTTCTCCTTGTGCCCTCCATCCTTCCCAACATCAGGGTCTTTTCCAGGGAGTCTTCTCTTCTCATGAGGTGGCCAAAGTATTGGAGCCTCAGCTTCACGATCTGTCCTTCCAGTGAGCACTCAGGGCTGATTTCCTTAAGAATGGATGCGTTTGAACTTCTTGCAGTCCATGGGACTCTCAAGAGTCTCCTCCAGCACCATAATTCAAAAGCATCAATTCTTCGGCGATCAGCCTTCTTTATGGTCCAGCTCTCACTTCCATACATCACTGCTGGGAAAACCATGGCTTTAACTATACGGACCTTTGTTGGCAAGGTGATGTCTCTGCTTTTTAAGATGCTGTCTAGATTTGCCATCGCCTTTCTCCCAAGGAGCAGGCGTCTTTTTATTTTGTGACTGCTGCCACCATCTGCAGTGATCAGGGAGCCCAAGAAAGTAAAATCTCTCACTGCCTCCATTTCTTCCCCTTCTATTTGCCAGGAGGTGATGGGACCAGTGGCCATGATCTTCGTTTTTTTGATGTTGAGCTTCAGACCATATTTTGCTTAGTCATAGCTATTTAAAATCAAACCAAATGAAGACTGTTGATCAGAGTCTTCCATATTGTGTGTCGTGCAAACGTTCCCCATGCTCTTCCCGGGGCTGGAAAGGGGTTAGTTTAATTTCTGGTTTGCTAGTAAAACTGAATTACTGTGTCACGAAATGATACATGGCTAAAAGTTTAGAAAGATCTGCTGTAAGGTAAGCACCCTGCCAAGCTTTGCAAAACTTATTAGAGCTTGCATGGTAGAGGTACTTGATTGGCTATACTCATTAAGCCTACTTTAAGCATTGGGAGAAATGCTTAATCCATGGGTAGGCCAACTAAGGCCTGGGGGCCAGATCCGGCCCAATCGCCTTCTAAATCCGGCCCGCAGACGGTCCGGGAATCAGCGTGTTTTTTACATGAGTAGAATGTGTGCTTTTATTTAAAATGCATCTCTGGGTTATTTGTGGGGCATAGGTATTCGTTCACTCCCCCCCCCAAAAAAAAATAGTCCGGCCCCTGACAAGGTCTGAGGGCCCTCTGCTGAAAAAGTTTGCTGACCCTTAATCCAACTTTTTGCCAATGCTAGCTGGGGTTTATGAGAGTTGTCATGCAAAAAATCTGTACAGTAACAGGCTGGCAGAGGCTGGATTAGTCAATATTATAAATTTGTAAGTTGAAGTACACGTTAATAACCTTCATTCAGCTGACAGTGACCAGTTCCTTACTTATGCATAATTCTGAACTGTCTCCTGCCTCTATTCAGGAGATTTCAAGGTGGTGGGAGTGACAATTTAAAATAAAGGTAGCATCTCTTGAGTCCACAGCATGATGCAGAACAGTATGTAACTTCATTACACAGAAATAAACCAAAGACTGATCTGTAATGTCATTTGCAATCCCTTTACTGGGCTGCATCATTATGTGGAGAGGAAGAACAGTAAAGTTTGGACTTGTATTACGTGTGCTGTGTTATTCTCACAAATCTTTTAAGGTGCAACAACCACAATTTTTCAGCATCCCGCACTGACTCATAAGTGTCCTACCATGCTCCAAACAAGTGACGTTATTAATCTGTTTATAACATTTATTTCCCTATTCCTCAGTACAAGGGATCTAAGAGTGGTACACAATAAAATACCAACAATAAAGCATTGTCAGCATAAAAAATGTCAGTAACAAAACAATACTGGCTGTTTGACCGCAATAATAGACATTCATTCATTCATTTATTAACAAAGCAACTTATCTTACACGTGTGTCATGTCGCAGCTAGCAAATTCTTCATCAAAGAAGAACATGGCATCCCCAGCATTATACCAAGCCCTGGATCAGGCTCAGTCTAGGGGTGAGGAGCCAGGATCCATAAATAAGGCAAGAAATAAACTTGTCTCATCTAGAGAAGTTGTTAACTACAGACAAGGTCTCATTGGACTAAGACCCTCCTCTCAAGGAGACATCTAGTTGAAGATAGGTGATAGGAGTCACCTAAGGTCGGGGTGTGTTTTAGCAGCTCCAGCTCAAAAGTCCCACTGCTAGGCTAGAACAACAGCTGAAATAATGTCTTTGTACCAACATTATGCTTTATCAATCTCCTGCCTCCTAGTCAGAACCTGACTGTGGATTGCCCGTGACCTGTCTCATGCATTCTTCTAGAGTACTATTTATAAAATTAACCTATCGTGTGTAGAGTCGTACCTCGGGTTACAGATGCTTCAGGTTACAGACACTTTAAGTTACAGACTCCGCTAACCCAGAAATATTACCTTGGGTTAAGAACTTTGCTTCAGGATGAGAACAGAAATCATGCGGTAGCGGCGCGGCGGAAGCAGGAGGCCCCATTAGCTAAAGTGGTACCTCAGGTTAAGAACAATTTCAGTTAAGAACGGACCTCCAGAATGAATTAAGTTCTTAACCCGAGGTACCATTGTATTCCCTTCTTTGCCACGGGACAATTGGAACATGACCCTGGAGAACCCTGATCTTGCCATTTGCCTGACCCCCTTGTTTTGGACTCTGATTACTCAGACCCTGACCTTGAATCTACCCGGGAAACTGTTGCTTTTGCCCATGCTGGTCTTGCTGCTGAAAAGTACCGCAAGTGTTCAGGAACTTAGTGAGAAGAGGACAGCACACCTAAACATCTTTATAACCCAATGGGTAGACAAACTAAGGTCCGGGGGCTGGATGCGGCCCAATCGCCTTCTCAATCTGGCCCATGGGCAGTCTGGGAATCAGAATGTTTTTACATGAGTAGACTGTGTCCTTTTATTTAAAATTCATCTCTGGGTTATTTGTGGAGCATAGGAAATTGCTCATAATTTTTTTCAAATATAGTGCGGCCCACCACATGGTCTGAGGGATGGTGGACCGGCCCACGGCTGAAAAAGGTTGCTGAACCCTGTCATAACCTGACTGAAAATCACAACTCATATGTACTGATGAGTACAGGTCCATAGTTGTGCATCAGACGACAAATTTGGTTGAGATTTTCCCTTGGGGCACGAAGCCAGTGAAATATGCCGAAATGCTTACAGTGGGCTCAGTGAGTGTAGAGAACCCAGTACCACTTCCATTCAAGCCCTATTAAGTTCTGTAGAGCTTGGCAGGACACCTTTTTTTTTTGCTTACTTTAAAAGCTATTTTGAATGGCTACTGCTAAGCAAATTTAAATCAATCATCGTGATCACTCTCATCTCCTGAAAGGTTTAACTGTCACAGTCTATTTCAGAAACTAAATACCATGCAGTACATTTTTATTCCTTTTTTGTTCTTCCTTGCATGTTTTAAAGAGGCATTAAATTTCAGCACAGGTTGACTATTTGTATGAGTGCTGGCTGAGGCTGCCTCAGACATCATGTTAGTCTCCTGAACTAGAGACACAGGTGTGAGCAAATTCCTGGGATATAGGAAGGGCTCTTACTCACCAGTAGAGTACATATTTTGCATGGGCCATATTTAATAAATACAGTATCTGAGATAGCAGGGTTATACTACTACCCCGGAGGGTCACTGCCTGTCTCTGTAGTTAAATTTAATACTGATCTGATTGGTCAGTATAAGCCATTTTGTTATAAACAGCTCCCAAAGAAGAGGGGGCTTTACACGAGAAGATTTTAAAAAGCAGTATCTCTTCTTTCCAATATCTATATCCATTTCCTTCCAGGGAAAAATAATATTTTTCTTGTACTAACAAATACAATCAGGGCAATCAAGATGCATGTCTGTATAGATAAATAAGGCCAGGTTTTTAGGCCTAATGACTAAATTCGTTGATTGTTTCCAAAACTTATTTATTATTAAGTGGTGACTTGCATCACAGATAGGAGATCTGGAATGATGTAAAAAGCTTGTGGTATTTGATCTGTGATGCAAGTCAGCACTGGCTGTACATTTTTACCCTCAGCCTTGGTATTTTTTAAGGATGGTTCACCTGTATATTTATCACTTGATAACTGCAGCCTAACATTACAAGAAAAAAGAAATAGAAAGACCCCCACTGGCAGCTTCTGTTCTATGGAAAGCAGCTGAAGGGGGTGGGTATTGGCATCGGATAACTGTACTCCAAAAAAGCTTATGCCATAATAAATCTGTTAGTCCTTAGATGGTATTTTACATCTAGTAAATTAGCAAAAAATATGTGTCAGAATCAGATATCTGTTGGAAGTGTAACAAGAAAGAGGGTGCCTTTTTCCATATGTGGTGGCCATGTAAGGTGGCAAAAGCATTCTGGGAAATGATTTATAATGAGTTGATAAAAATGTTGAAGATAACTTTTATTTTAAAACCGGAAGCTTTTCTCTTAGGAATAATTGGTTCAGAGGTACCCAATGAACAGGAAAAAAGTATTTATGTATGACACCACAGGTGCTCGAATGATATATGCCCAGAGATGGAAAGAGGAAATGGTTCCAAACAAGGGAGATTGGCAACAAAAACTGATGGAGTATGCAGAAATGGCGAAACTTACCAGAAGATTAAGAAACCAAGAAAAGAGATGTTTTAATACAAAAGGGGGGAATTTATACATTAGTTGAAGAATTGTTGTAAACAGCTTAAATCATTAGTAGGATTCACATAAAAACATGCAGTAAGAATAACTTGAATAGAACATAGAGGATAACCAGTAAACAGATTTGAATTGGATATGCAGTGGTAAATATATATAAGTAACCACAAAAAGGGGGGAGGTCGATATTAAGATTTGGAGAAGATGGCGACGGAGTCAGCAGGCTAGTCAGACTCCTTTGCTTTTAACTAAGCTTTTAAGTAGTTTTTAAGTAGTTTTTAACCACTTCCTGGTTTTAAACTCTCAGTTTGAACGTTTTACTAGCTGTTTTATTACCTCCTCGCTTTCTTTTTAGTTTATTGTTTTATTGTTTTATTGTTTTATTGTTTGACTGGAGAACGGCGGGGCGGAGCAGTGGGTCGAGGGAAGCCACTTTCTACCTCCGAATAGCGATGCCCCAAGCTCGCAGAGAAAGCACCTTGCTCTCAAGTTAAAGAAATCTGGAGCATAAAGTGAAGTCTCGGAGCAACAAGGAGAACCCGGAGAGAAAAATTTCGTGGAGTTCAGCTGACAGCCGAAATCAGCACAGACGCAAAGCTATATGCAGAGCGGAAAAAGGAAAGTGAGTTGCCCTAGCGGCCATTGTTTCTTTCCCCCTACTAACTTTTTTTTTAAAAAAGTAACTTTTTAAGAAGATACACTGAGTGTTTTATCATTGTTTTAAGTGATAAGGAGGCTAATAGCTGAAGGAAACCTGCTGTGAACTTTTAATGCAGCTGAGCATTGTAGCGTGTTTATTACAACAATAAAGAAATAATTTACAACTTTAAAGAAACAATGGTGATGACCAGAAGTGGTTGCAAAACCTCAGGCTTTTCTCTGAAGGCTGTAAGACCCACCTTTAAAAGAACCACTCTAAAGAATGCGCAAACAAAAATCACTCGCTTCTACATGAACAAAGCAAAATGTGAAACAAATGAGGAAACGACTGAAATGAGCGAGAAAAAGAACAAGAAGGGAAGAGAAATTCTACTCTCTCCTACCAATCTCTCTTACAGCCATAGTGAAGGACTGGTTATGCAAAGAAAGGAGTGTACTAAAAGCAGTGATAAAAGCCTGAATATATTGGAAGCAACACAAAATATCCTCGATACAGCCGATGAGGCATCCCCGAAACTGAAAGCCAAATCCCAAGTTCCCCCCAAACCATCGTTAGATCAAAAAATGGAGGAACTAATGTTAAAACAAATTTCGGAATTGGCCTCGGGAAACAATAAACCTTCGAAAGACTCTTATCCTCATTCCCATGAGACAAATGAAGAGGGTCTCTCAATCATCAAATGGCTGGTGCTCCTTACTGAGGACATTGAATCCATAAAGTCCTACCTGGACATTTGCACAAAAATTCTTACCATCATGGCTGACTCCTGTAAAACTTTCTGGAGAAAACCCGTCGGAATGCCTGCAGAATCAGAAAGTAACCATGGCCTCGCCTCCACCCTCTGTAGGAGTGGCCCATTAAGGAAGGGTAAGAAAGCCTGCAGAGCTAATGCTTGTAAAAGAAGACCCATAGTTGTAAAGAATGTTAAAAAAAGTAAAAACATAAAAAATTTTAAGTCAGTGCATTATAAAAAAATGGTTTTTAAAAAGCTTTTTAACCTACTTGAGAGCACAACAGCCTCTGGGACTAGAGGGAACCTGGTGAAGTCTTTAGCCAAGAAGTCAGTTAAACAGGATTTGCCCCCAAGCGTCTGTGCTGATAAAGCTCTGGATTGTCTAAAACCTTCAGCGCATGCTCCACCACCAAGCCCTAAGCAAGATTTATTGCCCCAAGCCCCATGGTCCTACGTTTTAACCATAGACAACTCCAAATCCAATAAGGAGAGCATTCCAACAAATAAGAACTGGAAGCTGGTGTTGCTTCAAAACAAGCTTGTTTTTTCAAGCTATCCTAAGCCTCCAGGATTTATAGCACAAGAGGATCGCAAAGTCCATTTACTGAACTTCCTTAAGGCATACATGCCAGGTACTTTGAGTAATCCCTCGGAGTTGGACAAAGTGGAATATCTATATTTTGATGGCTTGCTTGCCAGGGCGGTGGTTACATTCCATGATCGGAGATTGGCAAAACTGATATATAAACACAGAGAACACCTAAAGACAAGTGGTGTAAAAATATCAAGATACTTTAAAAATGAGGCCTCTCCTATCCCACTATTCCCCAGTCCTGAATCCTCGACTGCAGCACCTCATCAAAAGGCTGAATACCACACTTTAATTGATATAAAAGCCAATGAGGACTCGCCTAATCACCATCCAGAGTTACCTACTAATGATCTTCTAAGACCAGACTCTCCTGGGACTTTATATGAGGCGAGCCAAGGTAACGGGTTCGATAGTTTTGAAAATAACTTAATTAACTCCTACTGCGCTCTCCCCCAAGAAACTCAGAACAAAATACTCTATAGACTGAATAACCTTCGTTCTTGTCTGACAAAGCTGACGAAGGACCAACTGGGACCACACAACCAAAACATATCTGATTATGTCCCAGATCAGGCTTCACACTTCTATCGTCACGAGCTGGATTTATGGGTCGGGAAACCCTCCGTCACCCCACGCCAATTGGTTGTTGCGGAGATGAATCCATCCTCTCAGATCTTGGAATCGAAACGCCCCTCCTATAACCCAGCTCGCATGCAACCCATCTCAGAGGCAAACCTGGTCACTACATTAGCATGGGATAAAATGAGAGAATTAAATGAGACTGAATTGGGCTCCCCAAATAAAGTCCCCAGCATGGGTGCGCCAGGTTGCAATCTTAGCATTCCACCCTCCTCAAATGTGAGCATACTGAATACTTCTTTAAACATCATCGAATTATCATCTGAACTATCTGAACCCGATGAAAGGGCTAATAGTAAGAATCAGAGGAACTTGGTGTGACATCCGGAATGCACCACGCATACCTCACTAGCACCCTTAAATCAAAGATCTCGCCAAACTCTTTCTATTATGTCCTGGAATGTAGCTGGACTCTCATGTAAATTAGCTGATTCTGATTTTATAAATTTTCTTGAGTCTTATGATATAATACTTCTGCAGGAAACCTGGTCTCTTAAACCTTTAAATATTCCTAATTTTATTACTTATAATTTACCTGCTACTAAAATGTCAACAAAAGGTCGCCCTAAAGCTGGTTTGATCTGTGGTATCAAACAGTCCTCTAACCTTAAAATTAATTATATCAGAAATATTGGACAGTATGCACAACTATTATCATTTTTCAGTGTTTACAGGGAAATTCTTCTTTTAAATATATATTTTCCTCCCTTAGAGTTAGAAATTAGACCAGATTATGGTTGGAATATAGTCTCTGAAGAGTTGTATTTAATACGTAGTAAATCCCCAAATATCCCCCTGATTGTAATGGGAGACACCAATGCTCGAATTGGATCAGATAATACAGCTCTCTATAAACACTATGTCTCAAATCTAGCTGAAGACGCCCCTCTTCCATTGAGAATAGGGAGGAATTCAAAGGACATCATTATTAATAAAGCGGGAGGAAAACTCTTACAATTGGTTTTAGAATTTAACCTCTCATTTTTGAATGGCTCAATGTGGCCGGATATTCCAGGAAATTTTACCTTCAGCTCCAAAAGGGGTAGGAGCGTAATCGACTATTCTCTAGTTTCCGTTGAAATGTTAAATGAAGTTGCCTCTTTTACAGTTGTACCTCGCTCAGAAAGTGACCACTTCCCAATAGTTTTAGAGATGTACATGAATCCTAGAAATAATGATATTAGTCCTCTTATTAGTATTGATAAGACTATCTATGCCAAAAGAGTTTATATAAGTGATAAAAATAGGGAGGATCTATTAGCAGTATTTGAAAATAACCCAGTTATTCTTGAACCTGTGGCTAACCAAAATTTGATGCCCCTGGAGGATAATGATTGTTATTATAAGACTATCCAGGATTTATTTTCTTCTTTTTTAGACCCTCAGTTCAGCAACAAACCTTCAAATAAGTATAACTGGTTTGATAAAGATTGCATTAACTATAAGAAAGAACTTAGAACTTGTCTAAAAGAAGCCTATATTACCAACTCTCAAGGTCTCTGGAAGACTTATTTTGAAATGAAAAAAGCTTTTAAGAACATGCTCCTGGAAAAAAAATCTGAGTTCGCACTAGCCAAATGGTCTAAAATTGTTACTGCATTAGAAATTAAAGATACCAAAACTTTTTGGTCACTTCTCTCAATAAAAGATATCATTGATTTCCCTAATATAAGCGATGAGGCTTGGATTTCACATTTTACTGCCGTTTTTTATGATCACCAAGCTTGTAAAAAGGAAAATTTTAAATTTTCTCTGGCAAAAACCACACAATTTCAAATTACTGTTGAGGAGATGAAAAGGATAATCTTTTCGTTTAAGCAAGGGAAATCACCTGGTATGGATGGCATTCCAATAGACCTGTTGAGATTAGATGTAGAATGGTGGGCCAATAAACTTGTACCGCTTTTTAATTCTATCTATCACTCAGCTCTTGTACCTAAGTCGTGGAACAACTCAATAGTGGTACCAATCTTTAAAAAAGGTGATAGGAATTGCCAAGAGAACTACAGGCCTATATGTTTGTTACCATGCATAAGTAAAATCTATGCCAAATCTTTGCTTATTAAATTGGAAGAATGGATGCTGACAAAAGGTCTACCTGGTAAAGAGCAGGCTGGTTTTAAGGCAGGCTCGTCAACTCTTGACCAGTGTCTAGTGTTAAGTCATCTTGTGGATAAATATGTCATGAGAAATAAACGTAAACTCTTTGTGGCATTTGTGGATTTAAAAAGTGCCTTTGATTCGGTTGATCGCAATAAACTATGGACTAAACTAGAACACCTTGGTATAGACCCATATCTACTTACACTGATTCAAAGTTTACATTCTAATAACCAAATATATGTTAAAGTATCAAAAGATGGTAGACTTGCAGGTCCTATTCTGAATAATCGAGGAGTTAGGCAAGGCTGTATCTTGGCCCCTACCCTATTTAATTTATTTCTATCTGACCTACCATTATTTCTTCAAAACGCAACCACTCATACTCCTTATTTAAACAATAGCCCACTCTTTTTATTACTTTATGCAGATGATGCTGTAATTATTTCACTCTCTGTTTTGGGTTTAAAAAAATTATTTAAGAGTTTCTCAAACTACTGCTCTCTCAATAATCTCAAAATTAATTATGATAAGACAAAGATTATGCAATTCAGAAGGAGAGGGAACCCAAAAGACTGTATAATTAATGGACATCTAATACAGGAAGTTAAGCACTTCAATTATCTGGGAATCACTTTCAAAAATAATATGAATTGGAATACACATATATGTGCTGCAATAGCTAAGGCCAAAGTGACAGCCCACCATATTAAATCCTATTTTTTTTCTCCAGTAGGAAACAGATTTATTCCAGCTGTATTGCAAGTGATTGACATGAAACTCTGTGCCCAACTTCTATACGGCACACCAGTGTGGATTTCAGGTGACCTCAAGAGGTTGGATAAATTTCACGCATCCCTTTTGAGGTCATTATTAGGACTTGCAAACTCTGTAAAATATGAAACAATATGTTGTGAGCTGGGAATACTGCCTTTATCAGTAAGGGCATGGCTGAGGACCTTGAAATATTGGATCTTCCTCCATTATAGAGCCCTATCCCCTAATACTATACTTTACGATCTTTTAAGTGATAGGGCAATCTACAATCTATCAGTGATTTGTAGGAGAAAACTGGATTCGATAGGGCTCTCCCTAACTGATTTTGAAACCTCTGATCCCAAAGATATATGGGAAATTATCAGGAAGACCCTCACAGAAAAAAGTGTTCTCGCCATGCTTGAGGTTGCAAAGCGCAGCACCTGCTCTCCTATCCACCTAAATCTCCCTTTGTGTAGAGATTTTCAAAAGGGATACATGACAAATCTGAAGAAACATGAATCGTGTAGGCTGTTTATGTTGGCCAGATTTAACATGTTTCCCTCGGCGGTAGTGAGAGGAAGATACTTAGCTATCCCAGAATCAGAGCGTCTCTGTAAATGCAGAAAACAGGAACCCGATACTCTAGACCATATATTCTTTTCCTGTGATTTTGGCAGCTATGCCAGAAGACAATTATTTGAGGCCCTAAAATTTAATAGACAGTTATTTACACAACCAACTGTTCAGGACCTGCTGGCGGACAGCGATGATCAAATTACTTTAATAGCGGCTGAATTTTTAAGTGCTGTCCATGAAGAAAGAATGGGCCATGATAAAGAGACTTAGTGGTTTTAATGGTAGGTGATGTTGCTGTGTTGTATTATATTATTTATGTACATTGATTTATTTTTTGGAGTTAAGAATAGGACTGGGATAAATTGTGTTCGCTGAGCCCGTATTTTATACAGTCTGTATATGATGTTTGTTTGTTAATGTGAGGTGTGATATGCCTAATAAAGGATTTTGAATTTGAATTTAAATTAAGATTTGGAGTCTTAAATTGGTTGTGTACATTTATTTTTGTTATAATGAGAAAAAATAAATAAATTTATTAAATAAATAAATAATTCTGTTAGTCTTTGCCACCCCCCCACCCCACCCCCCATTTTATTACATGTTTGCATGTGGTGATTGGCCCTGAGTGGGCCATGCACAACAAGAAACATCCAGCATATATCTGGGGAACCCTTCCCAAAGCAACCAAAGAAAAAAAGACTTGCTACTTTCCATAATTGATTATTTGAAAGAACTATTTACAGGTAGGTAGCCGTGTTGGTCTGCCGTAGTCAAAACAAACAAACAAACAAAATTCCTTCTAGTAGCACCTTAGAGGCCAACTAAGTTTGTTATTGGTATGAGCTTTCGTGTGATTTTTTTTTTAAAAAAGGACTATGTTTTTGTTACCATGGTTTTGGGGAAAACTATATATTGCATGCCAATCCATATACAATCGCCGCCCCTCTCATTTTTTCTTGCTAAAGAAACAGTGTGGGGTATTCTGTAGAGTGATTATTATCTTATTCGTCTCTTTTGAGAGCTTTGCTTTCAGTCTTTGGAGAGTGAAGAAGCTGACGCAAACAAGAGAGCAAATTTTTTTCTGATAACATGCAAAAAGCTGCATTCATGAAGCAGTAGTAAAGAGTGTAATTTCCCAACCAATTACATTCCCTGAATGCTCCTTTAAACTACTGTCAGGGAGAACAAGTTTAAGCATCGCAAAAATATCTACCTAATGATGAGGGAAATAACTCTTGTAGAAAATTAATATCTATAGTGTTAAGCCATAATTCTGAAATGAAAATACAGGGCAAATGTCATCATTGAATTCTATACAAATTGTAAACTAATGAAGCACTTCTTATCCAAGGGGTAAGCCTTTATATTCGGGGTAGGGTTAACTAGCATGCTTGGACAAGAGGCTCCGAACTCAATTCCTGTGGCACTATGTGGGCAGGACTATAAATGTTCATCACTCGTAGACAACAAAACCCTTTTGCAGGGGTACTGCAAACCCTGTGTCAGTTCACTGAACAAGGGGGTCATCTGGAGCTATGGCCTAATCCACTCAGGCCCCGCAACCAGAAAAGACCTCAGAGGTACATGGAATCACAAGCTGGAAGCAACTCTTCCAGCAACAGTTCTGGCAACACTCACCAGCCATGGGCCATGCATTTGTAACAAGCTTAACATTACAGTCATACCTTGAGCTGCGTTTGCTTCACATTGCATTTTTTCAGGTTACGAACGTGGCAAACCTGGAAGTGTTTACTTCCGGATTCGCCGCTTCGTGCATGCAGACTTTTCAGGGTGTGAACGGCACCCCAGAACGGATCGCATCTGTAAGTAGAGGTACCACTGTATATCCATCTGACACTACAACCTGTTGGATTGTTGAAGGGCCATTCCAAATCTGACAACTGCTAATATAGCCAAGTTGCAGGTCTGATCTCTCTTATACATAAGATAAGCTTCCCCCAGCCCAACTTTTCCTGCTATTTCTGGCATCTGGTTGTAAGAAGCTGAGCAACACCTGTGAAAAGAAGCATGAGGGCAAGTCAAGTCATGGAGCAATCCCTCTTGTAGCCTAGAATAATGTCATTCCTAGAATCTGAGCCTGCCAAATCTGCTTTGGATCTGATTCAGCAAAGCTGAGCAATATGCCAGCCACAAAATTGACTTGAACGCACTGGGAAACCTGGTGGAATCAAAAGCTTGCAACTATTCTAGGATAATAATCAAATTCATATTGTGACCTCTTAACAGCAGACATTTTGCTACCATTTCACATTATACAGAAACATGCTCCTCTTGAGAAGAATGGAAAAACAACCCCTGACATAATCAAAGCTTATTAGGATTTTTGACATTTATAAACCTCTAGCATTGACCACATAATTCCTGGGATAAAACTGCCTGCTGCTGATAACTGAGAAGCCTTTTTTACCCCCTCTTCCTCAATTTGAATTGCTGCTTGCAAACAAATTTCAATGTGCCTGTGTGTGCACACAAAACAAATATAAATGAATTAGCTTTCAAATGTTTGGGACAGAATCCAAGATAAAAATAAGGAATTTAAAAGTAAAAGGAAATGGTGGCTTGCAAATGTTTCGAAACATTTCATGCCATTAAGGCTGATTAGAGTAATACACCTGTCCTTGCATTGGAGGCAAACTCTGAGAATAAACCAACTACTACGGTGTATATATAAATGTTAGAATTCCATGATTGCAGTCATAGGATTTTTGTCTTTCACATGACGGTATATGTTTTGACTCCACAGAGTGGGAAGTGACGAAGACAGGATGTTTGTGTTACTGTGTTCCATGAAGTGGGACTATTGCCCTTTGTTCTTTTTCTCTTTGCTGTCCGATGCTAGATAGAGAGGGAGCCATGTTGCACTGTTCCGTGTGTGTTTATATGTAAATAAAGTAGATTAGCTAAAATGCTGAGTTGCTGAGATCTGTTACGCAACTGTGCAAACTCTGTGGACCCCTAAGTGTGCCGGTGTCGATTGGCATCGGTCGCTGTGATGTTCGGGCAGGAGAAAGCTTTTGAAGCTCCCGAATGATCGACCTAGAGGGAGGGAACATGCCAGTCGGGCATGTGTCTCTGCCAGAGTCCTACTCGAGTGTAGGCTGAACTCCTGACAATAAATACCTAAACAAGATACATACTTGGATTAAATCTAGGAGATATTTGGTTACTTTGTGAATTGTCAATCACATGGAAATATTTGTTCTAAAATAATAATAATAATAAAAATTATCTAACAATTATCTCTGAAAGACAGTTTGCCCACCATTGTTGGTATTCCTTGAAATGTGCAACCACCTGAGAGAGCATAGTATGTTTAGGGACACTCTTTCCTCACATAGGTCAACAACAAGCCTGAACAACACATCAACGGGAATGGGTGTGCATATCAGAATAATAATTTCCTAGAACTTAGAATGTCCACGGATCACTTGATAGACTAATTAATGTGGATAGGGTTCTTGTGAAGGTTTAATGTTTGAAAAGTATGGCTATAAATTGTTCACGGAAGACTTAAAAGAGATGTAGAAAACGCAGATATTTATTATGTGAATGCATACTGTAGCTCTTCTATTCTGCTGCAAATTCTAAGGGTTTCCCTCCCCCATAACCTTATGTTATGTGAAGTTGGTTTGCTTTTCATTTTAATCTTCAAGCTGCTTGACATTTTTGAAAATAAAGGATCCAACAGCATACATGCAGCACACGCGCACACACACACACACACACATATATATGCATGCAACATCTATCTCTATTTCCATTACAGCAATTTCCTGCATCCAACAAGCTTTCAAATTCAGCCTCATCCCCAAGTCAAGTGCTGAGTACTAATGTAGTTAAGAGCATCAAAAACAAAGAAAACAACCAGGTAAGTCCCAAATGTTCACAGGCCTACAAGGCTAAAAACAAACTGTAGCTACAGCTGGTGGTTTTTCTCAAGTAAGACAAACCATAAGCCTGGGTTCAGACATAATAATGCTAGGTCAAACCATAGCCTAGCTTTGGGTACAATGGCAGAAGCAGGAACGAGGAAGAGATGCATAGGCACAATTTTCCCTCCATGCACTCACACACTCACTCACTCATTCAAGCTTACTAATAGTTTGGCTTAGTATTACCACGCCTATGGTGATCATGGTTCTTGTGGATTTAAAAGTATGAAGTCCAGTCCTCAGCAGATTCTCTTGGAAGTAAGTCAATAAGTTCAATGGTCTCACAGAATTGCAGCCATGGACATTCATTTCCTATTGTTACATTGAAAACTTGAGTTTTTAGAAGCTTAAAACCTAGTAAGTAAATCCAATGAGAAACCAAAAGAGACTGTTTCATGATTCCCTCTTTTACAAGTGAGGGCTTAGTTTGGGCTTATGTTTCACACTTACTCCATACTATCTTTGAGCTCATTAGGAGTTTTGGCAGGCAGTAAAGAAAATGGATATCAAAGTTTATGTATGCATAGCATTTATGGGTAATAGTGCCCCACACGGGTGGTGCTGTGGGTTAAACGACAGAGCCTAGGGCTTGCCGATCAGAAGGTAGGCGGTTCGAATCTCCGTGACAGGGTGAGCTCCCGTTGCTCGGTCCCAGCTCCTGCCAACCTAGCAGTTCAAAAGCACATCAAAGTGCAAGTAGATAAATAGATACCACTCTGGCGGGAAGGTAAACAGCGTTTCTGTGCACTGCTCTGGTTTGCCAGAAGCGGCTTAGTCATGCTGGTCACATGGCCTGGAAGCTGTACACCGGCTCCTGTGGCCAATAAAGCAAGATGAGCGCCGCAACCCCAGAGTCGTCCGCAACTGGACCTAATGGTCAGGGGTCCCTTTACCTTTAGTGCCCCCCGCAGCTTTAACATGGGAACACTTGCATTATACCCTTAATAGTTGCAACCTAAGAAAAAGCACAAAAAGCAAGCATGGGGACAGGAGCACAACTCTTTCCATGGCAACAAGAGACCCATGGGAGAATCAACACATTAAAAAAAAGAGAAGATTCGACTCCAGGGTCTCTTCACTCCACAACTGACATTTTGAAATGAATGATACGACATTGCTCTAATGTGCACATTCATATAAATCACTAGGGCAAATGGAAACTGCTCCTATAAGAAATGCTGCCCTTCAACTCTGAACATTCTTTTCCCAATTAACTTTCACAAGAGGGGTGGCAGTGCTGGTGCTTGAGAATAAAATGGATCAGGAGCATATGGAAACTTAAAACTACATTATACTTTGTCTAGACGCCCATAACTGAAACAATTAACCTGACCCCAAAGGTTACACTACTACCTACTGTCATTTTAATAGAGAAATTAATATGGAAATTAAGTTACTCTTTATCTTCATTAAGTGACATGCAGTTGATATAATCCATTATTTCTTTTTCTGCCTATAAAGTCACACAAATAATGAATTAGGCTGACAATGCATAATAAATGAGATTCTTGCCAAAAGATTTTAAATGTCAGAGTTGTGAGATAAAAATGGCTAGCTTAGAAGAGCAGACCCAGCCCAGTGCCAAGTAATCCTTCCATGTATTACACTGGAAAAGCTTATGGTTTTTAATGGAATAAATGTGCTTAAATTAGTTTGGTCTTCATTTACTAATCACACATTGCTTTTGCATTTAAAAAATGCAAAAATTGGTGAACTCTAGAATTTGTTTATAACCACTGACGACTTCATAGTGCTATATTTAAGAACTGTGTTGCTGGGTCAGATAAAAAAAGCCATCTAGTCCCAACATCTTGTTTCCAACAAAAGCAATCTTCCAAGAGCTCAGATAGCAGGTCCACATGCTTGTGCTGAAGATCCTGAGTATGTGTTATGGTTCCTTCCTTCCTTCCTTCCTTCCTTCCTTCCTTCCTTCCTTCCTTCCTGATGATCTACAGGGTCATCAACCCGTTGCTAATTCTACATAATTTAAAGTTTAGTAGACAATTGATGGTTATGAATTGTATACAACTGTGTCTCTGTAGCCAGGGAATCCAACTGGGTCTCTCTTGTCATGGAAGGCTCTTTGATACAATATGCATGAAGTCTCCAGGGTAGCAGTGGACCTTTTCTGCTGGGTATGTCCCATATTGGGATAGGGTCATGGTGGGGGAGAGTAAGCACTTGTCAGTAAGCACTTTGGCAGAGTCTCAGTAATAAAGACAGAAACAGGACTGATGATGGCATGTAGTGACACTGCAGATAGGTGATATGATGAAGGTGATACAACACAAAGCAGCAGAAGTTTTTTTTCTCTGGCATCATTGTCCTTTACCAGGTACATAAGAATCAACCAGGAGACTCTTTTCTTTTCCTTTAATAAAAAACCCATTGAATTTACAAAAGAATTACTTCTGTAATTCTGGGTGTCTTGTGTTGCACTGTGCAAAAACGTATTGTTTCTTTCAGCTGTATCAGAATTATAATCACGCAGATCCACACTTAAGAAGATCAAAAGAAGATCAAGGTTATTACAGCATATGTTTGATTTGTTCTGAGAATTCCATTGATTTCATTGAAGAAAGGATCATCATAAAGCCAGCTGAAACAAAATAAACTAGAAATGTATTTTAATATGACTGTGGCCCTATAGCGCATATGGCTGCATGCAGTTTCCAATGGTCTTGATGGTAAAGGTATGAGATCAAAATATATTTTTTATAAACTTTGCAGATATACTTGGAAAAACAAGGTCATAGCTGAATGAAACAAGTCTGCATTCAAATGATATGATTTAAACTACTATGGACTTACATAGATGTTATCCAGGAGGAATCTTCCATTCATTCAGCAATAGAAGTCAGGCTACGTAAAGGCTATGTAACATTCCTACAAGTAAATAATTTAGTAATGAGGATGTGTACACTCTTGTTCTTCACCAGTTTAACATCTCCCTCTGGACTGGGGAACATGGCCATCCTGCTCATCAGTTAAACGTGTTCTCCCTAGCAGAGAGCACATGTTGCGGTGGGGGATACAAGCCACCCCAGTGTTGCTGGGCGGATTTGCGGAGTGACCCAAGCAGTGAATTGGTTAATTGGGTTGCTGGGGAGAATTGCTTGTTGCCAATTTTGAAGGAGGGGTCAGAGGTTTTAAATATTGGACGCCCAACTTTGGGCGTCCTCTTGGCTGCTTGCACCAGATCACCTGCCCACCCTCCCTGTATTGGGGGTGTTGTTCGCTTGACCTTGCTATGCCTGTCATGGGGTCGTCTGCTTTGAGGCAGGGGCCTGGTAGGAATTTTGTCCATTTGGCTGATTGGCTTGTGGCAACTTGTAAGGTTGGCGGTCAGGCATTGGTTCAAATTGGTTGGTGGAGGGGGTAAGTGCCTACCCCTCCAATGGTGGTGCGGAAAGGGAATTCCGTTAAAGGGATCCAGGGGCTTGCCATTCTTTTCGTCCTTGGCCCTGGCATCAGACTTGGGCCGTGCAAGCCACCAGGAGCATGAGGGTGAGAAGTGAGGGACTGAGGCCCAGCTTCATTTTCTCCCCAAAATTGTTTCCCTCACTGGCTTCCGCTGGAATCCGGAAGTCAGTTCTGTCCCTGGGTAAGGACAGATAGTCGGAACCAATGCCTAAGCAACCACTCACTTGTGTGTATTTAAATAAAGTTGTGGCCAAAATCATGCCAAAAACCCAAACCAAAATTGATGTGTGATGTGTGAATTATTGGGGGGTGGCTTGGGGACCTCGACACGCAATTTCCATTTCTATGTCCATAGCAGCTGTACCATGCTGAGAGGGAACAGATCACCTGCCTCATCTGAAAGAAACCAAAACTAGAAAACTACATGCCACCTTACACTTTATTGTGGGTTTACTAAAGGTAAAAGGACCCCTGACCATTAGGTCCAATCGTGGCCAACTCTGGGGTTGCGGCGCTCATCTCGCTTTACTGGCTGAGGGAGCCGGCGTACAGCTTCCGGGTGATGGCCAACATGACTAAGCCACTTCTGGCGACCCAGAGCAGTGCACGGAAACACCGTTTACCTTCCCGCCAGAGCGGTACCTATTTATCTACTTGCACTTTGACGTGCTTTTGAACTGCTAGGTTGGCAGGAGCAGGGACCGAGCAATGGGAGCTCATCGCGTCGCAGGGATTCGAACCGCCGTCCTTCTGATCGGCAAGTCCTAGGCTCTGTGGTTTAACCCACAGCGCCACCCACGTCCCATGTGGGCTTACTAGGGTCTTTCAAAATGCCACGTTTTGTGCCAGAGAGTATAAACCTAAATCTTTGTCTTGGCACAGAGTAAACAAGAACGAAATGTAATGAGTCCAAAACCCCATTAAAATGTTGAAGTATGCAAACATGTCTGGACATCTGAAGGTTAATTTTGGAGGACTGCCTCCCAGTGACATCTGCTGAATATTCTAAAGCAGCAGTTTTAAAATACTCAGATGTGTATTAATAATAAATAATAATAATAATAATAATAATAATAATAATAATAATTTATTATTTATACCCCGCACATCTGGCTGGGCCTCCCCTGCCACTCTGGGCGGCTTCCATAGAAACCAAAAATACAGTAAAATATCACACGTTAAAAACTTCCCTGAACAGGGCTGCCTTAAGATGTCTTCTGAATGTCAGGTAGTTGTTTATCGCTTTGACATCTGCTGGAAGGGCGTTCCACAGGGCGGGCGCCACTACCGAGAAGGCCCTCTGCCTGGTTCCCTGTAGCTTTGCTTCTCGCAATGAGGGAACTGCCAGAAGGCCCTCAGCGCTGGACCTCAGCGTCCGGGCAGAATGATGGGGGTGGAGACGCTCCTTCAGGTATACTGGACCGAGGCCGTTTAGGGCTTTAAAGGTCAGCACCAACACTTTGAATTGTTCTCGGAAACGTACTGGGAGCCAATGTAGGTCTTTCAAGACCGTTGTTATATGGTCTCAGCGGCCGCTCCCAGTCACCAGTCTAGCTGCCGCATTCTGGATTAGTTGTAGTTTCCGAGTCACCTTCAAAGGTAGCCCCACGTAGAGTGCATTGCAGTAGTCCAAGCGGGAGATAACCAGAGCATGCACCACTCTGGCGAGACAGTCCGCAGGCAGATAGGGTCTCAGCCTACGTACCAGATGGAGCTGGTAAACAGCTGCCCTGGACACAGATTTGACCTGTGCCTCCATGCACAGCTGTGAGTCCAAAATGACTCCCAGGCTGCGCACCTGGTCCTTCAGGGGCACAGTTACCCCATTCAGGACCAGGGAATCCTCCACACCTGCCCGCCTCCGGTCCCCCAAAAACAGTACTTCTGTCTTGTTTAGGGCTTTAAAGGTCAGCACCAACACTTTGAATTGTGCTCGGAAACGTACTGGGAGCCAATGTAGGTCTTTCAAGACCGGTGTTATATGGTCTCGGCGGCCGCCCCCAGTCACCAGTCTAGCTGCCGCATTCTGGATTAGTTGTAGTTTCCAAGTCACCTTCAAAGGTAGCCCCACGTAGAGTGCATTGCAGTAGTCCAAGCGGGAGATAACCAGAGCATGCACCACTCTGGCGAGACAGTCCGCAGGCAGATAGGGTCTCCGCCTACGTACCAGATGGAGCTGGTAAACAGCTGCCCTGGACACAGATTTGACCTGTGCCTCCATGGACAGCTGTGAGTCCAAAATGACTTCCAGGCTGCGCACCTGGTCCTTCAGGGGCACAGTTACCCCATTCAGGACCAGGGAATCCTCCACACCTGCCCGCCTCCTGTCCCCCAAAAACAGTACTTCTGTCTTGTCAGGATTCAACCTCAATCTGTTAGCCGCCATCCATCCTCCAACCGCCTCCAGACACTCACACAGGACCTTCACCACCCTCACTGGTTCTGATTTAAAAGAGAGGTAGACCTGGGTATCATCCGCATACTGATGAACACCCAGCCCAAACCTCATTAAAAGAAATGAACTCGTGTCTTTCCTGGTAAGATGGAAAACATATCTAAAAGCACATTACATCATAAGTCTTATCTGAAAGTTATGAGAAATTTGCTAAATTTCCCTCTAGATTATGTTTACCTAACAAAATATTGTAGCCCGATATTTTGGTGGTATGTTGTTCCAACTTTAAGCTATGCAAGCATTCAAAATGTTGTCCCCAATTCTAGCACAGAAGGTTTATTTCATAGGTGAGTATCATTATTCACTAAGGCATCTAGGGAGTTCCTGGAAAAATTCAAAGGCCACCTGGAACAGAATTAAGCATTTACTGGAATAATATAGTCACCTGTGAATGCTAGTTCTGAAAGGTGCGGTGTTCTAGAAATGTGGTTAATGTGCATTTTAGCAGTCACTCTAGTCTAGCCCCTCATTATCCAACTAAATTTTGCTAAGGCAAAGATGTGTTACACAGGACAAAATAATGCAAAAAGAGAGATTATTAAGCTAATTATTAAGATTTTTCATTACTTGTGTAGTATTAAATGGCATTGCAATTAATTAGAGAAGGCTTGCATGCTTTTCAAGCTCTCTGACATAATTATAATGAGATGCATAACTGGTTTAATGTTATAATTCTTCATAATTCTAACCCCACCCAACACACACATTACTGAATGCAAGGATATCATTCTAAACACCAGTATATTCTAGTATGTTGTGCCTAGCCCTTACCTAGTGCCAGGCATGCAATCTATGGAGGACAGACTGGAAACCCTTCAACGCCCCCCTCAGTCAACTGCTGAGAATTCCCTTGAGAGGCCCTCCAGGTTGGTACCATATGAGGAATACCTGGAACTCTCATAGAAAGGAATGGAGTGGCATGCTGAGTCCTTGAGAGCACTGTTGGCAGAAGCTTTAGGTGCAGGTTGAACAACAACAGCATGGTATGTTTCTATAGACTGAGTCAGTCTACTTATGAATAAGCCATCCCAGACCCTCCAAGTGTTTTTCAGGGACATCTCTGATACAGAGACGCTGTCCAGGTTTCTGATTTGATCCCAGAATGTCCTACTTTTCCTTAGGATGTCCCTATTTTCATTGGAGAAATGTTGGAGGGTATGGAGTTATCTGACCCCGAAGCCATCTAAAGGCAATCCTGTATAGAGAAGGTTTTTAAATGTTTTATTATATATGTTGGAAGCTACCCAGAGTGGCTGGGGCAACCTAGTAAGATGTGTGGGGTATAAATAGTAAAAATATTATTATGGAATGGGATGTCCTCTATTTTCATCAGATAAATGTTGGAAGGTATGCTATCCCTGTTACTCCTTCACTGCCAGAAGCTGTGGTTAGGGTTTGGTTTAGGAGGACAGAGCATATAAGGATGGTGTAACCATAAAACTTGTTGCTGTTGTTGTTTAGTCGTTTAGTCATGTCCGACTCTTCGTGACCCCATGGACCAGAGCACGCCAGGCATTCCTATCTTCCACTGCCTCCTGCAGTTTGGTCAAACTCATGCTGGAAGCTTTGAGAACACTGTCCAACCATCTCGTCCTCTGTCGTCCCCTTCTCCTTGTGCCCTCCATCTTTCCCAACATCAGGGTCTTTTCCAGGGAGTCTTCTCTTCTCATGAGGTAGCCAAAGTATTGGAGCCTCAGCTTCATGATCTGTCCTTCCAGTGAGCACTCAGGCCTGATTTCCATAAGAATGGATAGGTTTGATCTTCTTGCAGTCCATGGGACTCTCAAGAGTCTCCTCTAGTACCATAATTCAAAAGCATCAATTCTTCGGCGATCAGCCTTCTGTATGGTCCAGCTCTCACTTCCATACATCACTACGGGGAAAACCATAGCTTTAACTATACGGACCTTGTCGGCAATGTGATGTCTCTGCTTTTTAAGGTGCTGTCCAGGTTTGTCATTGCTTTTCTCCCAAGAAGAAACTCCATGGACAAATACAACCATAAAACTAATCTCTCCAAAAAAAGCACTTTGTGAGAGATGAGATTTGTTTTTACAGTGGTACCTTGGGTTAAGAACTTAATTCGTTCTGGAGGTCTGTTCTTAACCTGAAACTGATCTTAACCTGAAGTACCACTTTAGCTAATGGGGCCTCCCGCTGCCCCCACGCGATTTCTGTTCTCATCCTGAAGCAAAGTTCTTAATCCGAGGTACTATTTCTGGGTTAGCGGAGTCTCTAACCTGAAGCGTCTGTAACCCGAGGTACCACTGTATTTTCAGGAACTACTGACCTGTTTGAACAACAGTTTGCTTCTGATCCTGCTGGGCCCTAGTCTGAAGAATTTCCATGTTGTCATCACCACCACCAATTCAGTTATGTTCAACAGAGCCAGCCCAAGACATTTTGCTTCCTGAGTGAAGAACAAGATGATACCTTCTCCCATTTCTGTGGGAGATAAAGATGCAGCCAAAATAAAATTTCATGTGTTGCTAGATAAGCAAAGGGTTAAGACACATGGAGTACCCCCTGTAAATTCCTATAGAGGGGACTCACATCCCTTGCAGGAAAAGTAACAATAGGAAAATAATCCTTACTACTTCTTTCCTGTTCAGAGCTTAGTCTTTTTCTTCATCAAGTAACTAAAGAGAGAAGATGCTAGTCCTGTGCTCTCCTGAGCAGAGACTCCATTTTTATCTCAACCATGTGTTTTGTAATCTAGAAGCATATTCTGTCTAATTTATTTTCACTGATGCTTACTGCTGAATCAAGTCAGAAGCTTTATGTGAGTAAAGAATATTTTTACATTACAGACTTCTGTGTTATTCATTTTTTTAGAGGAATTAAAAGGGTGAAATTGAGACTACTAAAGCATTCTGGATAATTATTAATAAGGTTAAGCAACCTTAGTCCCGTAAGTTTCCAGACTTTATTCTGCAAATAAATGGTAATTTAAAACTTTGCTAACTAGTCATGAAACTCACACTAGTGAGTAAGAGGAAGGACTAATAATAATTAGTATCCTCTTCTTCCCTCCAAATTCATCCAACAATTCTGTGTCCAAAAGCTGCCTAGACTGGCATTCAAAATTACTTCAAGACTGGCACTAGGATAGAGTACTCCACCACATTTCAAGGCAGCATGCTAGCTTAGAGTACAGGGCAAGCCACAAAACACACAGCCCTTCCATTAGTGTTTGTTGCCTGAGGCACCTGCCTCACTTTGCCTCCTGGTAAGGTTGGCGGTTCGAATCCCCGCAACGGGGTGAGCTCCCGTTGTTCGGTCCCAGCTCCTGCCAACCTAGCAGTTCGAAAGCACATCAAAGCGCAAGTAGATAAATAGGTATGGGTCTGGCAGGAAGGTAAATGGCGTTTCCGTGTGCTGCTCTGGTCTCACCAGAAGCAGCTTAGTCATGCTAGCCACATAACCCGGAAAAAACTGTTTGTGGACAAATGTCGGCTCCCTCAGCCAGTAAAGTGAGATGAGCGCCGCAACCCCAGAGTCGTTCGTGATTGGATTTAACTGTCCTTTACCTTTTTAAAGGCTGAACCTGATGCTTAATAATATGCAGGCTGAAGGAGAATCAAGTCAGATTATTCAGTATTTTGAATCAGCAGCAGCGATGCCAGTAATTGTATTAGTGCATCTTAATATGTAAGGCATTACTCACAGTTAGAAGTTGCTAAGTGACAATTACATTTAGAAAAGAGTGACTTGATGTCAGATAGCTACAGTCATTTCAGTGACATTCATCATCTATCTTATCCTCTCAGAATCATCCTAGCAATTTAAAGGTAAAATGGTTTTGCATCTGTTTTGTGTGTGTGTTCACAGCTGTCAAGCACATGATGTATGACTATTGTCCGCTGTCCCCAAATGGACCGATTATTTTCATTCTGTGGTCTAAAATTATAGGATTATAGAAGCTCTAGAATGCATTCTGCTCTATCACAAAAGTTAAAAGGTGTATGGGGGAAAACAAATGTGTGACATAGTTCAATTCTGTATGAGGCTCATAATGTGAGCCTCACCATAGGCAAATAACCGTAAGAAGAAAAATTAAGTTGTCGTTTAACATAGCAGTTCAAGCCTGCACAGCTTGCGACCCAATAAGCTGTATGCAGCTCACTAGCTACGTATTGTGGCTGCCAGGTTCTTGATAACCTCCTTGTTTTTGCAGTCTCAGGCAAGCACCAGAAACAGCTGGTTGATTAAGTCCCTGATGGGCTGTCCTATATGGTTGGAAGGCTGTATTTTGGCTTGGCGGGTTGGGCAGTAAGTTATTCAATGCTAAGACTGTTATACTATAACAAAAGCAGTGTTGTATTGAAAGCTGTTTGCAATGTCACAGTTTTAAGAGGAATGGTATAGCTTATGCACATCACTGTATACATGCTGATGAATTCCAGATACAGAGTTCCTGAAAGACTTGAATAATCAAGTAGCTATTTGATGCAATGCTGTTGCAGATAATCTTACAGAATTCCCAGAGTTGATTTCAGTTTATAAATTCCTTGTTTGTTTGATGGTGTGTGTTGTCTAATTCTGATTGTGTGCCTGTGTTAATTTGTATAATGAAGCATTGTGTAGCAATGCTTTCATATTCTATTTCAATGTGAGCGAACTTGGGAGGGGTTTAGACTGAAAAGTGACATGCAAAAGCAGAAATTAATGAAATCAATAATTCATTGGTTACTATTGTTTCTGCATCTTAATCCCAAAAACGTCCCGAGGCCTATAGAGGTGTGGCTTTTAGGGGAAAATGTGTATATATTCTTTATTATCTAGAAAGACAACAGCTTTCTGCTACGTCATAAGGATTTCAGCAGATGGAAATGTGTGAAAAATTAATACTAGCCTTCAGCAGATTGTCAAGATTAAAGTTCTTGGATCAATAGAACCAACTGCATTTTTCCAATCGAAAATATCTGAAACAAGTCTCTGTGAATGTTATACTTTAAACTATTATTATCATAGCCTCTCAGTGGTTATACTAAATGTGATATGTAACATTTCTATTTCACTTCTTTTACGGTTACATCTTACAATGTGAGTGAAAATATTATCCTATGTGTGTTTACTCAAAGCAGATATGCCTAGGATTGCAACCTTATTGCAAGTCTTATTCATTATTATTAAAGAACACATTTAATTGGTCATGAAAATATTTTCATTTTATTGACTGCCTAAGTGGTGAGTGCTATGGATTCATAAGTGACAAGAACTTTTTAATAAAACAAAGTGGGAGGGAAATAATTTGCCATATATAAAGGAGAAGTGCTTTCAGATAGAGGCAAAGCAGGGGAAGAATGTTGCCTTTTTCTGCTTGTGGGCTTCCCGGAGGCATTTGACTAGCCAAAAGATACAAGATTAGGCAGACCTTTGATCTCATCCAACTGGGTTAGTTCAACTTAGGTTAGTTCTTCTGAGCTATCCTGTTTTTTATTATATTTTCAGAGGAAGAATGTGAAACTTATCTTGACATAAATGCCAAGTAGGTAAGGATCCTGAGACTTGGAGAGGAGGAGGAGAAATGGATAACTAAAAGGGAGATGGCTCACAAGAATCCATGAAGGAATGGTTGGAAATTTAAGTAAGTTGACTATATTAAGTGTGGATATGTAGAAAGAAGCTGGAATATTGGATTCAATACACTAAAGGTATTATAGAAGATCTGAGAGGGATCAAATAAGAAAAGAGTAAATAGTTACATAATTACTGAGTTCGCTTTCCTAATGGGACAATTTCAAATACAGTGGTACCTCGGGTTACATACGCTTCAGGTTACATACACTTCAGTTTACAGACTCCGCTAACCCAGAAATAGTACCTCGGGTTAAGAACTTTGCTTCAGGATGAGAACAGAAATCGTGCTCCGGCAGTGCAGCAGCAGCAGGAGGCCCGATTAGCTAAAGTGGTGCTTCAGGTTAAGAACAGTTTCAGGTTAAGAACGGACCTCCGGAACGAATTAAGTACTTAACCCGAGGTACCACTGTAATGCTGAATTCATTAACAGAGTGCCTGGTTTTCACAGGATATTTTGTTCTACATTTGGGCAATATTCACTACTCTGGGGAAATCTTCTCACATGAATAAATGTAAAATGCAAGCCAGGTAATCACAGAAACTGAAGACAGTGATTCTGATTTTTATGGCAGGACTTTCTCCAGATGTTACAATCGGAGTTATTGCTACTAACTAGATACACATTATATACTTTGTGTTTGCGTTAAAATTCATATTCCAGGACAGACTACTTGAAATGCAAGAAAATGTGAGAGCCAGCTCTCTCAATTTTTATTTATTTATTTATCCTTTGACACTCATCAAATTTGTTTGTTCATTTTAGCTGCAAATAACAGCCTGCCTGCCTTATACAAATGGGATTCTGTTGAATTTCTAGGAAAGAAATATATGCCAGCAGACTGCCAAAGGAAGCTGTGAAGATTTCCGACTTTGATACGCTCTGTTTTAGCTCAGCTTGGTTTCTAAATATAGCATACTCTGGGCAGATCAGCCAAGTTTGCATTTGTAATCTTTTTAATATGGCCTTATACCTTCTACCGGTGGGTGATTATCTTTGGACAGTGACTATTGTACAAGATTCACTGTTCCATACAGATTAAACTCTTTATAGTGTTTGGAAATGGAAGACCAAAGGAATTTAGCTGCCTTAACTGGAATCAAGTGTGTTCAAAGAAAGTCTCAAGCCAAAGCTCTGTTACCTGATACAGTTTCACAGAAGTACTCGGACAAGCTCAGCTCTGTGCAAAGCCACGCAATGCTCGTTGATAACTTTCCTCCATCAGTTTGTCATTAATGCATGCACAAATGCTGTACTGCAAGGTTTCTCTAACTTCCAGTAGCTTTAAAAATAATAATAATCTGACTTGCACTTGATTCCAAAAGCTTTGTTTTTAAAGTGTGTAGGAATACGTGTTGATGTACTCCCACACACTCTGTTTCCGCATGTTTCGTTGATATCCGTGTGCCACCTTGAGAGGCAAGTAATTCTGTTGTGCCTCTTTATTGGAAATGATTGATCCAATTGCACATGCTGGAGAGACAGGGAGGAATTGTGCACCCTCAGTAGTGGATGACAAGGAGTCAAGACCAGCAGGGACATAGTGAACAACCTCCTCTGGGTATAAATACTTCAGACTCATGAATGAAAAAAATTAAAGTATTTGCCATATAGATCACAAGTTCAACGAGAAGCCTAATTCATAAGGCTTACCTGACTGAAGGTAGCAGGAGTTTGCTCAGGGTGACATGCAAACTGAAAGCAGAGCTGAGAGAAGCACTCGATTTGCACAACTGGACTCACAGAACCCGGATTGCATTATATATAAATTAAAATTGCTGCCATAGCATCCAGCTACATAGAACAGCCATACCTTTCAGCATTGCATCTGATGGCCTAGTAATAGGGGCAAAGCATTGACAGGAATCTTGAGCCCATGCTGCTGGATTTGCTGGTGCTATGGTGTAGTGCCCATGACATATGTGCTGCAGGCATTGCCTTGTGGGAAAATTAAAGTGGTACCTGTGACAGCAAATCCAGCCACTTATGCCTCATGCTGCTATCAGAACTAGCCACTCAAAATTAAAGGGGGGGGGATTCATTGTGTGAGCAATGGGTCCTTACTGGAGCCCCACAGAGCTGTATGCTGCTACAAAGCCTACATGTTCTGCATGCAAAAAGGTCTGATCTCCAGGTCAGGCTGGCAAACTTATGTCTGAAACATGGGATAATAGCTGCTACTTAGTGTAGACCAGGGGTTGTCAAGCGCAAGTAGATAAATAGGTACCGCTCCAGCGGGAAGGTAAACAGCGTTTCCGTGCGCTGCTCTGGTTCGCCAGAAGTGGCTTAGTCATGCTGGCCACATGACCCGGAAGCTGTATGCCGGCTCCCTTGGCCAATAAAGTGAGATGAGCGCCGCAACCCCAGAGTCGTCCACGACTGGACCTAACAGTCAGGGGTCCCTTTACCTTTACCTTTACCCCTGGTGTAGACAGTGCTGAGTGAGGAGGAGAATGGTCTAACTAACTATAAGGCAGCTTCCTATGTTCCTGTTTGAAGCCTAGTTTAGACAAGCAAGCCATTGTGTTCATGTTCTGGATTATGATTCTTCATCTACCTACACTAGTCCTAGACTCAGCCATTAGTGAAAACAAGTAGTGGTGGTTGTTGCTCATTAGGACTGGTGGTGGACAGAGCAGCTAAGGAGGTTAAGGCACATTTACCTGTTCAAGTGGTGATGACATGAAATCTCTTTGCTTCAAGAATTCACCACATGATGAAAATTATAACTCGGCAAGCCCCGTTTCTCCATTGTTATTGTTTTTATTTAAACCACTCCATGAACCAAGAACGTGTACGTTGACCACTAATAATGAACCATATGTTGTAGATATTACTGCAAATCTATGCTGTTTTTGTGATGTACAAATGACATGAGAAGACTTGGTCTATTTATTTGAAAATTAAGCAACTTATAACTCCTTAAAGTAAGTACCTGCATTTAAGAACATGACTGGCAAAGCACATAAAGCTGAAAAGAGTGGGATGGCTATGCCAAAATTCTCAGCTGACCACTCAAGTTAAATTGAGCAATTTTTCTTGTGTGGGAAGGGAAATCTAAGAAATCAATGTACTTGATAAATTAGTTTGATAAATTAGATTGGAAGCTAGGCTGCAATGTAACAGTTGCCAAACTTTCTAGTAAAAAAGCAAGACAGGGCTAGATTTTGGACATGCCCTACAATTGGCTTGCTAGATATTGCATAGCAAGTATATAGTTCCAGAAGCAAACACCCTATAAGCAATTCAGAATAGCTGAGAGCAAATTAATTGGCATACTATGCTGTAAAAAGCCTAGGTTTTCTAGGATCCTAAAAATGTGTACAATGATGGCTCAAGCAAACATTTTTCAAGCTTGTACAAATATGTAACACAGGGGCCCCTTGCACATGCATACCATAATCCCATCCCGTACATAGATTAATGAGTCATGAAAGAAAACATTCTATTTTAATTCTGAAATTACATTAAATAAAATAAAATATATATCTAAAAAATGTAACACCCCTTCTAAAGAAGAGTCCTGCCCAAGCTTGTTGACTATTTTATAACTTTCTTTGGTCCTAATAAAGATATTATCTTGTCAATGTTTTGATTTTTTACAATCATTATTCTAAAGGACCCATTCGGCTGCAAACTTTTTGTAAAGTTTTATTGTTCTGGTCCTTTAATGGCAGAACCATTAGTTATTTCCCCACATTCGGTTTATCTTGCAAAGTCACTATCAACAGATAAAATAACTAGGTGGTTGAACTGTTCTTGCCCCATAGTAAAACACCTGCTGTTTTTCACAAGTGCCAATTTGCTCAAACTTCTCAGCATCTATCACAGTCAATGACTGTGTGCAAATAACCCATAGGACTATGCACACTCCACTGAAAATAAGATGAAGGAATGGAGGGATTCACACTCTCATCCAAAAGATTGTGTGTGTATTGAAGCAAGATATAAGCTAACATACATTTAGTGAATCGCCTTCAATTATTTTACCAACATACTACTACTGCTTCAGGAAAAAACTGACATGGAAAACAGTACATTGCTCAGTTTGTAGCTCTCAAGACAAGTCTGTCTCTACATATTTTCTCTCCCTTGTAAGAAGTCTTAAATTTGAAAAGAAATTTATTCACATTTAGGCTGGAAACCCTACCTGCACCATCACTATCCCCCAGTATTATGAGTTATCAATATCCCTGCTTGATTATTATGGTTCTTTATTCCACTCTCCTGGCTAGTCACAAAGAACTGTGGGACTGGTCGTTCTCAAGAGAGCATGCTGCACAAGGAAGCACAAATTTTCCTGTTTCCCAAATGCTAATTTTTAAGGCTCTAATGACCTGTGTGGGATGCCGGTGGCGCTGTGGGTTAAATCACAGAGCCTAGAACTTGCTGATCAGAAGGTCGGTGGTTTGAATCCCCGCAATGGGGTGAGCTCCCATTGCTCGGTCCCTGCTCCTGCCAACCTAGCAGTTTGAAAGCACGTCAAAGTGCAAGTAGATAAATAGGTACTGCTCCGGCGGGAAGGTAAACAGCGTTTCCGTGCACTGCTCTGGTTCACCAGAATCGGCTTAGTCATGCTGGCCACATGACCCGGAAGCTGTACGCCAGCTCCCTCGGCCAATAAAGCAAGATGAGCGCCGCAACCCCAGAGTCGTCCGCGACTGGACCTAATGGCCAAGGTCCCTTTACCTTTACCTTTAATGACCTATGTAGCTCCTGAGCCTTCCCAAAGGATTCAGGGGAGGAGGGAACCTTTGCAGCCTAAATCTGTCTGATTGAGTTTATACAAATATATGGTACATATACTCTGTAAGCCCTCCTGCATCTCATGATAGTCCTAGTCCTCCAGCCCATTATATAATCACGTGGGTTGGGATGAGGAAGATTTTAGTGAGACAGTTTCACTGAGTTTGGGTCTTCTGAACAGCTCCATTTATTGATAGACCTAGTGGGAGATAGGGAGGAAGCACTGTTTAAGTTCATGAAAATCTCACAAGTATCCTGCGCTATTCTGGGACAGTGCAGAACGGGCAGGACCCCAGGTGCATTCTGTTGTGGAAAAGGTTGCATTTTATTGATTATGATGTTCCTTGCACACTGCAGTACCTGATGCACTGTGGCTTTTTTACCAATAAGTGTGGTCAAAAATGTAGTAGCTTGCCATGCTAGGTTTCACTCATACTAGTGAGTGTTGTGTAACACAACAACAAGCGTCAACAAACGAAGTTGCAACCCCCTCACACTTCCTGCACATGCATGCTTCTGTTTCCCCACGAAAACACCAGGAAAGAAATGTATGCCAGCAGATTGCCCAACATTCTGCAGCTTTCCTCCAGCAATATTCTGGGTTAATGGGGTTGCAAATTATTTTTTATTGATGCAATTAACATGGAAATGAGCACTAAACTTCCACTACATTCCGCTACATTTTCTAGAAGTGGCTTTTACATTGTGCGTAAGCTCGCATATAATGTGGGAATTAAGAGTTGGGGAAATGTTCGGGAAAAGAAGTAAACTGGTGTGTGAATGCCCCCATGTATTCCACAAAGCCACTGGCTTAAGTCTTCTTCAACTCATTTTGCATTGATTCCTTCTTTATTTTTTATACATTTTTCAGATTTTGAATATACATAATACATTTTCCAAAAAATTATTAAAGAAAACCTACAAAAGGTGATGTACAGGTGGTACTTGACAAGGATCCAAACTTTGCTGGAAGTGTCAAGTGGTTGAGGAAACCTTAATGCACATGTGGTGGACATGCAAACAAGCCAAGGGTTATTGGGAAATGATCTATGTAGAACTATTTTTTTTTTTTAAAGTTACATTTCCCAAAAAATGTGAGGCCTTCCTACTAGGCATAACATATGATGATATCCCTAAAAAGACACTTTTTATCCTCTTATATACAACCGCAGCAAGCCAGAATAATATATGCCAAAAAATGAAAGGAAAGAAATCCTGACCAAAGAGCAATGGCAAAATAAATTGATAGAATACACAGAGCTAGCATACATGACAACGAAAATAAGAAACCAAGACGAAACTCAGATAAAGGATGAGTGGAAATACCCATGAGAATATTTAAAGAGAGATAATATTTACATTAACTTACAAATAGGAATAACAGTATGAGCAGCAGTTACCAACAATAAAGGATGTTTATCGGATAGAAAAGGATATGCAGCAAAATAAGGTTTGATTAGAATGCCATGGGGGAGGATGGAGTATGAAGTCCTGAGGGAAGTGGGTGTTTTTTTTCTTTTCTTTTGAAAAATGTATTGTGTATATTCAAAATCTGAAAAATGTATAAAATAAATACGGAAGAAGAAGAAGATTCTTCAACTCAAATGGCATTTAAGGACATGGATGATACTTGCTCCCTGTTTGTGTTTGCCTTGCCTCTCCCTTCCATCTCCTTGTTTTTATCCTGATTGCTGTTTGCTGAACTGTTGAAACTTGGATTGTGGGCTCATTGTGGCAGGGACCTGTCTTTTGTTGGTTATGTTATTATAGAAAGCCATGTATATAAAGAACAAACAACAATCTATTTAGCACTTACACCAGCCATATTTGGAGTTGGGATGACATTTTGGATTTTAGGTTATGGGGGATCCCTCCCCTTGCTCCTAATGTGTCCTTCATGTGTCACCAAATAAATTTATGCAGCATCTGTTGTGCTTGGTGATCTGCAAATGGTCAACGTCACAAAATAAAATCTCTAATTAGGCAGAAGCGTCTCTAATTAGGCAGAAACGTCATTATTTATTTCCAGGAATAATTCATTAGCAGACGTGTGCCCTGCCCTGAAGATTTAACAAAAGCAATTATGGTACATTCACGTCTTGGTGCTTCTTCCCTACCACATGCTTAAATAAGTATTTTTCTTCCCTTTTTGCTTACTAATAGCTTAGTGATAAACAAATCTATTTACAACTAATGGCAGGGTTCAGGAAGATTTAATAAAGTTTCTGGGAAATGACTTTTTAATAAGGACTCTTACAAGTTTTTGAAAGGTTAAAGATATACTTCAAGATTGAATGAATGCATAGCGTTTAAAAATACATGCATTTTTTTCATTTACATTTCCCTAGGGTGCAGCCAACTTCAAAAGCAAACAAACAGGAAACAATAAGCTGTTATGCAAGCTACAGCTGCCCATTATGGATAACTATAACAATGTTTGTTATAATGGAACCAAGTGTTCTGCAGTTTGGCTACTTGGGTATTCAAGGCATATCAGATGAAATACAAGCCATAAAAAAAAAAATCAAAACTATTACATATATATATATATATATATATATATATATATATGCAGAGTAACTAAAGATATGGTTTACTCAAGTATCTGGCGTGTATACACACACACACACACACACACACACACACACACACACATATACATATATATACCTTGGGTTACATACGCTTCAGGTTACAGACTCCGCTAACCCAGAAATAGTACCTCGGGTTAAGAACTTTGCTTCAGGATGAGAATAGAAATTGTGCGGCGGCAGCAGCAGGAGGCCCCATTAGCTAAAGTGCTTCAGGTTAAGAACAGTTTCAGGTTAAGAACGGACCTCCAGAACAAATTAAGTACATAACCAGAGGTACCACTGTACGCACACACCTGAAGGAATAGGCTGATTCTATTTACAATATGTTCTTGTCCACACAAAGAACTTTGAGAACAGGATATGTCTGCACTTAAGGTTTGAGTCAACATTTTCTGTTTATGAGCATAATAGAACAATATTTATATGGCACAACAGCTGATAAAAGGTGAAAGGGTAAAGAACAAGGAGGTCAGCATCCTATCAATTATTCCAGAATGAGGAGCAACCTTTGCACTACAGATCAAGGAAAATATGAGCAATGAGTAAAAGGGTAAAAACAAAACAAAACCCTAATATATTAGTCACACAGCCTTGTAGATCATCAACCCCCTGTACCCCATAACAGGGCAAGTTGAGAGCTATGAGAGCAATTAGCTTAGCTGCCAATCCTATAAACACCTTCCCGGTTTATGTTACAGTGGATAGATTACTGTGTTTGTCCTATAAGGATATCTTCCCCTGTCTTTAAGGAAATGCTGCAGTCACAGAGGATTTCCTTTTCTTCCTCACAAAAAAGAACTGAAAATAATAAAGGAGAAAGTGAGAGCTGGCAATGCAATTTTGCTTGAAAGCAAACACACACACACCCCAATCAGATATACAGAATTTCAAGGTAAGCAAAAGTTTGTTTTTTTTCTTAGATGAATTAAGTAAGAGTAGTAGTGGTCCATACAGCTGTAGGCAGAGCATTAATAGTGTGCCACATGCTTTTTGTTCAGTTTTTGTAGATAAGTAGAAAATGCAGGTGCCATTCCGGGCAAAGAGAGTAAAAAAGCAGCCCTGCTCAAGTTTCTTCCTATCTTCTGCTGCAGATGGATAGAGCCCTTCTTATTGTGATATTTGTAGCATACAGACACACACAGATATGTTCTTAGTCCCATGAGATAACTTCGTGTGTGTGTGTGTGTGTGTGTGTGTGTGTGTGTGTGTGTGTGTGTGAGAGAGAGAGAGAGAGAGAGAGAGAGAGAGAGAGAGAGAACTAGTGAGACAGAAAGTAGCAGGTTTTCAGCTCAAAAGGAGGTGAAAGGACTACAAAAGCAGCTATTCACAGAGTATAAATTCTTCTGATGTAAATTCTTCTCTTGTAGTATAAATCTGACAGAAAAGTGCAGCTCCTGACCAAAAAAAAAGGGGGGGTTTCGCTGTGCACAGCCACATCATTCAACCTCCTAGATACTCACTCCCCATCAATCAGGCTTGCGTGCACAGCACATAAACTTTCAGATAATGTGAACAATGACTTGAACTGACAGTAAATCCAAGTTTAAAAGACATTTGGCTGTTCCTAACGCAGAATAAGCTACTCATGAAATCATCCCCGCTTCCTCCTGAATTTACACACACACACACACAAACAAACATGAACACATGAAGCTGCTTCATGGGATTCAGAACATTGGTCTTTCTAGTCCAGTACTATATTTTGACTGATAAAGATAAGTAGGCAGAAGTCTTTGCCAAAGATCTTAACCAGAACTCCTTTCAATGGATATGTCCAGTTAAGAATTGAACCTGCCATATTCTGCATGAAAAAAGTACTACAATGTCCAGTCCCTGCAGGAATCTAGATGCAGGTATTTGAGCCAATCGGGGGTGGGAGTGGGGTGGGGGAGAAGAAGCTCATTTTGCCCGAGCCTCAAGCTCAAAGAGCATCTCATATTTAAACACTTGGCTTCTTTTTTTAGCATTTACTAAGTTTTGCAACTTGTTTTTATGCACGTCATACAAAAGTGTAGTACACTCTCGCAGCTTAGAGCTACAAATTTAAGCAAATGAGAGATTTGATTTGGTAAAATATTTAGTTTTTGATAATCAATAGCTAGCTTGTCTTGCTCTTGTGCCTTTGACAGAATTTTGATATGCAGAAATCTGCTGTGAAGCTTTGTAGGACAAGTAACAAACATTATCACATGCTAGTTTCTGTAGGAAAAAAACTTATGGTAGAGGAGCTGAACAAAACATAGCAATACTACTGGTATGCAACCCTACATCTGTGCCTATGTCCTCAACAGCTTTGATAAAATATATTAGAGGAAAAATCTGTCTTGGACACATTAGATACACAGGATGCACATTTTCTTTTTCTTTTTCTATAAAGTATTAGATCTCTGACTGTGTTCCAAAGGGAACTCAGGAATGCTTCTCCAAGCTTACTATCTAAAAGTGTTTGCAACAGAAAACCTCCATGTTAAATATTCTGAACACAATGCACTCCAGGGATCCTGTGTCAAATGCAGTTATCATCTTCAGAAAGTAAGGGAACAGAGTAATCTGTGCCATCATTATTGCTGTTCAGGAGGAGCAGAAATGTCCAAAATTTTAAAGGATCCTTAGCAAAGGAGACAACGAGCATTCATAATCTATTAGAATCCCTAAGACACTGATAGGCATTCAAATCAAACTGAGTTCATACATCGAGTTCAAAAAGTTACTTTTGTTTGAGGAAATTGTTGTTGCTGCTACTGCTGCTGCTAATCGTATCCATTTTCAACATATGTGTTTCCATTTACAGCTTTAGTAACTTTATTTTTTATTAGAATCTGGTAGGAATGTGATATGAAACAGAAAGTCACCAAGGTGAATACTGCCTCTGCCATGAACTCACTTTAGGAAAACTGCTCTTTCCTAGCCTCAGCTGCCCATCTGAAATATGGAGATAATAATATGGACCAGCTATTTATTTTAAGGAGCATGGCTTGGAATCTGAGATCTGTGAAAGGAAGGAAATTCAGAGAAATGTATTTTATTCCCCCATAGGGTCCCCCAAAGCCACTCTGCAGAACTGGGGACCTTCCTAATATGAATTGTGAAGACTGATAGGAGAGGCACTAATTGTCCCAAATTAATACATTTGCCTTGTATGAGTGAAGCTTTGGTCCTCCAAACTGCCTCTTCCCAAACATTGAGCCATGAAATGCAGCCTCTTAAAACAACAGTAATTTTATATGGATGGCACCTAATTAAATAGGAGTAAATCCACCTATCTGCAGTATAAAATCATTTAATAAGGAAGTCCTTCATATAAGGGATTATGAGTACTGAGAAACAAAAACAATTTCATTCCTAATGTACATCTTAAAATGAAGAAATAAGCAATAATTTTTAACCACTTTTTTAGAGTAGCCCCACCGATACTGGTAGGGTTAGTGCACAATAGTCTGAGGACTACCAAATAGCCCACAACCATACAGTCTGATTCTATGAAGTAAAGCTAGCTGAGTTCTAAGGAATTTACTTCTAGATAAGTGTGCAAGGATTGCAACTTTAGTTTTGTAAATTTGATCTAAAAGAATTGTATTCTGAATATAAGGGATGGCATTTGGATGAGTTTCAGTTAATTAGGGCTTCAAAAAAACTGGGGGGGAAACTTAAATAGTGCTTTACTTTGCTTACATTGGACATTTTTATATAAATTACTGGCATGTAAAGAAAGATAAATTTATTGTGCAAACATAAGGGTTTGACATTCCAGTGAAGAAGGCAGAACACTTCTTCATTTGCAAGAAGTTCTTTATCATGCCTTCTTCTATCTTCATTTTGAAAGTTCCTTTATATAGCTGAAAAGCATCTAAGCTAAAATCACCTTGATCTTGTATGAGTTATGAATATCAGAAGTTTCAGCACATCCTTCAGAACACATGTGAGTAAATGGTATGAATGAAATCAATTTGAGGACATAACTGACAGTTTCATGATTTGTAAAAAAAAACACCCAGCAACATTTTGAACCATCAATGCAGATTCGTGACCTACGGAACACAAACAGCACTATGCACAAAATTTCATCTATACTGTTCTAATCTTAAAACAGATAGTAAAACAAGATTCCTCCCAATCAACCACACACAAAAACTGGATTCTTCTGAACATCCAGAATACGATCCACAATCAGTAAGGTTGTAAGTAACATGTGTTCAGAGGCCTAATTGTGGACAGGCACAATTAGGACTGCATGGATGAACAACATGACCTATATAATCAGTGAAAACATCCAGAACTCCCAGATTCCAGTAGATCCCCAATCTAGGAGGGGCAATACTGCTATGGACAGACCAATAAAACCACACAAGATTCCAAATTCTTGGCAACCTCACCACCAGCCTCACCTTATATTAAAACACAGTTTAGTGCAAACTTGTAAGCAAGCAAACTTATAACCACTAAGATACAATGTATTGGTTTAGTAGTATAGTTCAACATTAAATGTGATGCACTCAAAATTACTTCACTGACAGCACTTGTAGTCCTTTAAATGGTTTTGTCTTTGAAACACAATTTCCATTCTAACCTATCAGGGCTATAGTTTTTCTAGAGAGCTGCAGAGGAAAATTCTTTTTGAGAAAACAAAATTTGTCACCAAATGGCTCGATGCACACTCTAAATGTTCCACATTAATTTTCTGTCATGCTAGGAATCATTTAGCCTCAATTTCTAGCAAGTTCCCACACACCAAATTTCTTGACACAGAGATTATGCCATGAAGTGGTTGCACTAACATTTTTAAATGTTAAATAGAGTAATTAATGCTGCCATCCTAAACACACTTACTTGGAAGTAAAAGTCATTAAAATCAATGTGACTAATTATAAGTAGAAATGTTCCATGAATAGTAAAATTGAGGAGAAGCAGCTGTGGCTACTAGATTTTGCTACACCTGAACCAGGGGAAGATAAAGATGAACGGCAAGAAACTCCTGCCTACCCATGCTGGATTCTTCTATGATACACCAGGCAGAAGCTTCTAGCAAAATATGTTGCCTTAATGGAATAGGGTCAAATACATTTTTGGACCAAGTGAGACTAGAGGACAGGCATAGCAAATACCTGCAGGATATCTGCTAAATTTTGCTGCCATCAACTAGGTTGATGCGGGTACAGGGACATACTGCAAACTCTGACTGCAGTTTCCTGACAGATTGTGCAACTCTTGGCAAAAGGTATAATCTATGCACTAAAGTGGGGATAGTCAACAAGGGGCTCTCTAGGTGTCCTGGAATACAACTCCCAGCAACCCCGACCATTGGCCCTGCTGAGTGAGGATGATGGGAGTTGTTTTCCCAAACATGTGGAGAGAACAAATTTTGAAAGACAGAGGTTTCAAAATTTGGCAAGAAGGCAGAAAATCTTTTACCGGAATTAATAACAGAGACATATTCCAGTATGCAGGCAACCAGATTGAAAGTAGCCAAGTCTGTACTCTACTGGTCAGGCTGAGGAGTCAAGGCAGAAGCAAAAGGTTTAATTGGACCATCTGCAACTCTTGTGTAACTTGAGGTAACTTGAGGTGATGACGACATACAATACTACCATGTTCCTGTCATAAGAGAAGGCCAGCAGTTCGTCACTCTGGCAAGTTATTATGACAGTGCAGTGAGTAAGGTGCCCGAGTTCCAATACCTTTTTAGCGAGTTCCAATACCAGCAAACCTGATTTAATATATCTATGTAATCCAGGAGTAGCCAACATGGTGCCCTCCAGATGTTGTAGACTACAACTCCCATCACCACTGAGCAGTTACTATACTGGCTGGGGCTTATGGGAGTTATAATCCATAACATCTGGAGGATACCATGTTGGCTACTCTTGGTGTAAGTGATAAATCAATTGTTACTACTACTGTGTTGGCTGGGTTTCAGACCCACAATGAATTTAGACCATTCATTGTACATAGGAGATTAACTTAAACCAAGTCTGGCCTTTGGTCCATCTAGCTCCTTATTGTCTATGCTGGCAGTGGCTCACCATGATTACAAACAGAAGTCCCAGTCCTACCAGGGGTGCCAAGGACTGAACCCAGGATCTTCTGTAGTGCATGTGCTTTGTCACCAAGGCATTGCCCTGAACCTTGTTACGTTATAAAGCATTTTTTTAGAAAATGAGAAGTGTTTGAAAAGCTGCTTTTGCAATATGGTGGGGGAGGGAGGGTGTCAGCTCAATGTTTGTTTTTTTAAAAATCCACTCAGCTAGCACAAACCCTTACTCTGAACCTTGGAACATATTTTGATTCTAGATTATGTCTAGTCTCTTTTCAGTCTGTGCTAGCTGTACCCGATATTGTTAAATCAAAGCATTGGTGATACAAGCGTCTTGATGATGTTTCTGCCTGCCATTGCTGCCGCAAGATAATGTTTTTGCCTCTTCTCATTTTACGAGGCAGTGTAGAGGCTGTGGAGACTGGAAACCATCTCCAGCGCATCTGAAATACTGATTGTTTTTCAGCACCGATGTAAAGGTTTGCACAATCATCATCAAGAAACAAATAAAGTTGTCAAAGTCTATTGTCTGGGGGTTCTCGAAATCTGTCGCGAGACAACTAAAAGTTTTCCATTCTAATTACCTTCAAAAAGGAGAGCCAATTCCTGCTACATAATGAGGTTTTCACTCTAGCAATGCTAAGAACCATTTTTTTATTCAAAGGTCTATTTGATGTTTTATTGATTTACTCTATATTCAAGAGGTTTTAAAAGGTTCTCACTCTGTGGGGTTTTAAATCCAACCTATCAAGGAATATATTTTGGACAAAATTGCAAATAAATTAAATGTGTCACCTCGTAATTCAAAATACAACAGTTCCCCATAAATATACTAGTCATGAGTGTGTGTGTGTGTGTGTGTGTGTGTGTGTGTATACTATTCCTATATCCATTTTTCTTCTATGTGTTTCTCTTTTCAGTGATTTCTTTTACCCCTTTTTGAAAGTATGTAAATGCATTCACAAGTAGTGTGTGAGGAAGTACATCACAATTACCCAAGGCAACTTGAGCAATGATACCTTCCCCCATCCAAATACACATAGTTACATATGACTAGCTGGAGCAGAATGTAAACAGAGCTGCCATTTATCTACACTATGTTTGTGGGAGGCGTACTCGAATGCCCATTTCCATCCATCTTTCCAGAACCACCACCATTTGGACAAGTAGGGCAGAAGGCATTGAGACCAACAGTATGCTGAGTCAGAGCCAATGAAAGACAAAGCCTACTAATTCCAGTTTTGTTCCCATTCTCTTTCCTGCTAAGTTTTACAAAAGCAGCCCTGAGACTTAAGAAGGCAGGCAGCCTGACAAGTGGGGACTGGCTGAGGGCAGACAGACTAGAGGAGTAGTCCCCCCATTTGCCCTAATAATTACATGACTACTGCATGAAACTATGTGTGACTAGAGCTGGGCTGGAGTAAATGGCTTCCCACACAGCACCGCCAGGCAGGCAATGAAACAAACAGTATAGTTTAGGGTACTGTACCTCACAGAAGGCGGCACATCAAATGAGAGGTATTCCGTATGTTCCATGGGCCCACACCTGACCAAGGGGTCAAAGAAGGAACTGCTGGAGTGATGGCTTTCTTTTCAGGTCTGTCGCTTCACAGGCAAACTTCCCATATCCCAGGTTACTCTCAATAATAAGTACAGTCAACCTGGAGGCCTCTAGTCTTGGGGTACCTGGCTTTTGTGCCCTTTGCCTCAGCAGGAATAGCCCAGAATTTCCTATGGAGGAAGCGGGCAGGGTAGAGGTGGAATGCAGATATTCCATATTTGGCCCAACCCAATAGGCTTAGGGAAAGAGTCTCTGGCAGAGGAGCAGGGCCAAACCTCCCTTCTTTGTGTGGAGGAGCCCTCACTTGGAGGCCTAGCAGCCCCAAACTATCCTCTGGACTTCTTCCCCGCTCTATGAGGTATTTTATATCCTCCAGATCTCCCCAACCTTCATTCTGGCTGAGGCTCTACAGCTGTACTCCTTCCCTCCCATCAGGCAGATTTATGAGAAGGCCCCACCCTGCTCCTTTTAACACAGGTGGAACCTTCAGGCTATGTCCAAACATAGGTCGTTATCTGATTGGTCCTTGGTGGTTGAGACAGGGGCCTCCTAAAAGGGCAAAGTGCTGGCAAAGGAACAGAAAGCCTCTGTGGCCCATCAAATATGCAAGAGCTTTGTTAGTCTTCGGTGATGCTGTAACATAGTCATAAATAAAGCAATGCTATGGTGCTAAGTATGTAATCCCTGATGGACGGGAGCCAGTGATGAAAAATAAAGAATATTTAAAAACAGCTTTGTTCCAGCTAATGCTGTGACTGTGATCAGGCATGAAAAAATGCCAATGATAATAAAGATAGTTTCAATAGGCTTTTCAGACTTCTGCTATTCCAAAGTTTTAGTGCAAAAAATTGTCACAGCACTTTAGTTGATTTGATTGACATCCTATGCCCTTTTAGCATGTGGGGGTTTTTTTGCAGGGGGGAGGGGTATTGGGTTGTTTTTATTTTGATCATATGTTTTGTGGTTTTATGTTTTGATTTTGTTCTGTAAACCATGTGAACTGCCCTGAGACCTCTGGGTATAGGGCGGCATATAAACAACAACAACAACAACAACAACAACAACAACAACAACAACAACAACAACAACAGTATAACTGATATTGCACAATGCTAGAAATATATGATACTCATAGCTCACTCAGAATTTGGTTAGAAAAAGAATTTCAGCTTATTTCAAGTGATCAGAATTTTGAGTACTATACACAAATGTTATTATTCCAAGAAAAAGGTATACAGGATTTTTTTAAAAACAAAACAAAACATTTTTAATGAATTGCACATGGTTTTCAATATGCATTACCCACATGACTCATCACTTCCCAATACTTCTTGATGCTGAAAGTACATTTTTGATACAGTTTGATGAGCCAGAGATATGCATTTTAATGAAACCAGTGGGACTTACCCTGCAACGAAATGTCACAGTGAATTGCAGCCTTGAAGGAGCCTTGTAAGCCTGTTGAGGCCCCACAAAAAGGGGGAACATAAGTGGAGAAAGAGGAAAATGCTATCTTTTTATTTCCCCTTCCCTGAGATTTCCTCTTCTATGTTAGAGAGCAGAACATAAACATTTTGTAGCTTGGGGGTGAGTGTAGTGAATCTGGAAAATGGGGAAAATGTGTCTTTCTGAAACATCCTTGAACAGTGAAGTATGCATTCCTTCCACCTCCAAGATACTCACTGTAAGTAAAATGTTAGTGGCATGAGCAAGTCAATTTATTTTCTACCTTTACCATCCACTTTCCTCTCTAGCCCTCGCAGCTGACACTCTCTGTTTCAAAAACTGTCAGGCAAAGCCTTCTCAGAAAACCCTGGGAAATTCCACACAGATTCTACTTTTGCCATCCCTTTCGTCTACCCCTTCTTTCTGTCAAGGAATCATTCTTTGTTTGTCCTGATGCATCTTTTTAACTGAGATCAGCTAATTTTTTTTAAAAAAAAAACAAGTAACCTACTTCAAACCAGAGATAACCAAATACATATCTGTGCCTTTGAAAGAATAAATAATTGGTGCTTCCCATTGGTGAAAACTTAACAGTAAATCAAGTAGCAGGCAACTTTTCTGCCCTTTCCTTGTAGCTCAATATCGGCTCCTTGAGGCAGGCTTCTTCTTCCCAATGTATTGGTAGAACAAGCTCTGCCCCCACCTGGTTACTTCACAATTTCCTAGTTCTGGTTTTCAAAGAAGAAACTGCTTTCCTCCCACACTGCAGAAGTGAATATAAAATACTGAGATATTGTGGTAGCAAAATAACAGGTGTCTTAGATAGTGGGTGGCTTTCAAACAGTCTCAATCCCCCCTCCCAAATTATTCACATACCCACATACCTGAATTTACACAGTACATATTTCCTTATCTAGTGATTTATATGGAAGTTGATGGAAAGCAATTGCAGTTTCCATGCTCAGACTTCCTGCACTACATTAATATTAATATTAAGCCAGCACTCTCAGTGTTCTGAACACGTCAGAAATAAGAATGCATAATAGTATTCTATTAGACAAGATACCTGAAAAGTATTGTGCCCTCTGTATTCCATGGTTTGGATCCCACTCCCCCCCCACTCCGGTTTTGTACTGTTTCTCATTTCTATAGGTAGCCAGAATCAGCTCCTTCCAGTGTTTCTGAGCCGTTTGAGAATGTACATTTGTCAATTATGCCTATGTTATGATCCCAATCTCATTGTGAAATCTTAAAATATAAGTCAGAAGAGATACAATATTTTAAACTGGCAGGTGTAGAAACTTTTGAAATAAATATGCATAATTTACTTCTATGTCAACTACACCACGAATCAGAATTTAATGAAATAAAATATTCCCGTGCCAAAGGGTAATTTTGAATCATTTGGTCACTAGCATATGAATTGTTAAAGACAATTTTAAATTAAATAAATTATCATTTGATACCTGAGGGTCTATTGAGACGAGAAACCTTGTCAGTGTGTTGTAACTTTAATTACTAAAGTCTTTAATTTAGAGGTTGAACAAAAGTGTAATTTCCTGAGGCTGAACCAGAATATTTTTACACGTATAATAATAATAATAATAATAATTTATTATTTGTACCCCGCCCATCTGGCTGGGTTTCCCCAGCCACTCTGGGCGGCTTCCATAGAAACCAAAAATACACTAAAATATCACAGATTAAAAACTTCCCTGAACAGGGCTGCCTTAAGATGTCTTCTGAATGTCAGGTAGTTATTTATCGCTTTGACATCTGATGGGAGGGCGTTCCACAGGGCAGGCGCCACTACCGAGAAGGCCCTCTGCCTGGTTCCCTGTAGCTTTGCTTCTCGCAATGAGGGAACCGCCAGAAGGCCCTCGGCGCTGGACCTCAGCATCCGGGCAGAACGATGTGGGTGGAGACGCTCCTTCAGGTATACTGGGCCGAGGCCGTTTAGGGCTTTAAAGGTCAACACCAGCACTTTGAATTGTGCTCGGAAACGTACTGGGAGCCAATGTAGGTCTTTCAAGACCGGTGTTATATGGTCTCGGCGGCCGCCCCCAGTCACCAGTCTAGCTGCCGCATTCTGGATTAGTTGTAGTTTCCGAGTCACCTTCAAAGGTAGCCCCACGTAGAGCGCATTGCAGTAGTCCAAGCGGGAGATAACCAGAGCATGCACCACTCTGGCGAGACAGTCCGCGGGCAGGTAGGGTCTCAGCCTGCGTACCAGGTGGAGTTGGTAGACAGCTGCCCTGGACACAGAATTGACCTGCGCCTCCATGGACAGCTGTGAGTCCAAAATGACTCCCAGGCTGCGCACCTGGTCCTTCAGGGGCACAGTTACCCTATTCAGGACCAGGGAGTCCTCCACACCAGCCCGCCCCCTGTCCCCCAAAAACAGTACTTCTGTCTTGTCAGGATTCAACCTCAATCCATTAGCCGCCATCCATCCTCCAACTGCCTCCAGGCACTCACACAGGACCTTCACCGCCTTCACTGGTTCTGATTTGAAAGAGAGGTAGAGCTGGGTATCATCTGCATATTGATGGACACCCAGTCCAAACCCCCTGATGATCTCTCCCAGTGGCTTCAAATAGATGTTAAAAAGCATGGGGGAGAGGACGGAACCCTGAGGCACCCCGCAAGTGAGGGCCCAGGGGTCTGAACACTCATCCCCCACCACCACTTTCTGAACACGGCCCAGGAGGAAGGAGCGAAACCACTGCATAACAGTGCCCCCAGCTCCCAGCCCCTCTAGACGGTCCAGAAGGATGTTATGGTCGATTGTATCAAAGGCCGCTGAGAGATCCAGCAGAACCAGGAAACAACTCTCACCTTTGTCCCTAGCTCGCCGGAGATCATCAACCAGCGCAACCAAGGCAGTTTCAGTCCCATGATGAGGCCTGAATCCTCCACGTACTTTTGGTCTGCGTTTACTTCTTTCTCCAGAGCAATGTTCTAATGGAGTTGCTATCCTACATGCACACACCTTCCCTGTGTAGTCATTGCACTTGATCATGCCAAGTGGCAGCCCAGGGAATACTAAGAACCTGTCAGAGCCCAAGCAAAGGCCCACTGGTTCTACAGCTAAGTTGGCTCTGCTGGGTGCTGGCAGGGACATGAAGATGGCTAGATCCACACATCACACCAAACCCAACAGCAGCAGCATCTGAATTACACCAGCCCTGGTCCCAACAAGCATGCCTAAGAAGCAGGTCCACGATTATTCAGACAGTGGCATTAGTGAATATAGGAACGTGGGCCAAGTGCTCTGCCATCCAACACACAAACACACACACACACACACACACATACACACACACACACACACAGAGAGAGAGAGAGAGAGAGAGAGAGAGAGAGACTGTTACATGGAAGTAAGAAAGTTTTTTATATATAACAATTTTTATTAATATTTCAGTTTATATATCTCAAAATAAACATTTTACATAATACCATGTAGCAACTGACTTCCCTCCTTCCCCTTTCATGGTTCATTTTACTTACCTATTATTCCTGCCTATTTTACTATAGGCAATCTAATTGTTTCTCCATTTTACATCCTTCAAATATTTACCATACTGTTGAATTTATGTAAATGCTACCAGCATTTTCAATTGTACACAATTATTTTTCAAATATTCAGCAAAAATATTCTTCTTGCTCTCTTATTCTATAAATTAAGCCTGCTGCTTCCGTATCTTTTATTATATATTTTATTATATTAAGCTGCCAATCTTCCTCACTAGGGATCTTGCTCCCTTTCCATCTTTGGGCTAGTAAAATTCGAACCGCTATGGTTGCATACATAAATGTTTTTCCCCCCTGATAACTGGGAGCTTCAGACTGAACTATTCCTTTTTTTAAAAGCCTCGGGTTTTGGGGGGGAGTGTTGTTGTTTTTAACTCATTGTAAATCATTTCCCAATAGCCTTTAACTTTTTTACATGGCCACCACATGTGAAAAAATGGTTCCATTTCTCTGCATTTCGAACACAGATCTGATCCAACTTTATACATCTTGACCAACCTTCTCAGGGTTAAATAACATCTAGGCATCATTTTCATATAATTCTCTTTCAAAGTATAACGTGGTAAATGTCAAATCATTCTTCCAGAATTTATCCCAGAGGTTTAGGTCTATGTTATGCCCTATATCCACAACATAAGAAAGAAATCTTTATCCAGACAAGGAGTAACAATTCAGGAGTTCAGGCGCAGGGCTAAATTGATGAAGATGTCCCAACAAATTTCTCCATATTCTGTACATGTGTAGAGTGAATTTTGCAACAACAAAGGATGTATTTGGATGTAAGCTGCACTATGGTTTAAGCATTACAAGAATGAGCCAAGGCTCTTTTGCCCCCTATTCTCTAGTGCAGCTGCAAGGAGATTGGAAACTTGCATTTTAGATTGAATACAGTTTGCCATGCCATCTAAATCTAGGCAAAATGTGATTTGCCTTAACTATAGCTAGTGGAAGCAAGACACCTTCCAAGTTCAAACTATAGTGTACCATAGTTTGTTTTTACTAGCCACAGTTAAGATGAGCCAAAGTTTAAGATCTGGAAGAAACAGAAAACTAGTTATTCATAAACGTAAGTGGACAGTTTAAAATTCCTCACTGCAGCAGAACTAGAAGAGATAAAGGACCATACAAAGCCTGAGGGGAGCAAGGAGCCTAGACTCATTTTTTGTAATGCTAAACTATATTTTAATATTACACCCAAGACAGCCCACTGTTGGTTCACATGCTTATAATATCAGAAATCTGCACATAATCAGTATTTCTTCCAGTATTTATTTTACAGTTACTGAAATTATGGAAATACTCAATAATTTTAATGATCTGTTGCTTTTTCCCTGATATATTTTTCAGGTAATAGATATCAAAATATTCAGAAAATCAAATTAACTGTCAGGCACATTTTAGTGTTTCATAAATTCTTAATTTCAGAATGCTAATTAAAGAATGTTTCTTTCAAATATGCATTACACCAACTCAGAAGGTACACATTATGACAATGAGGAACTTATTGTTGGGAGCAAGGGAGAGGAGAATGAGTAAATCCCATTGCACAGAAACAACAGCACTTCAATCAGAAATGAACAACTTTAACTGGTAACTCCTAAAATGTCTGCCTATCATTGCATTGCCAGAAAACTGTGTGTAACCCGCAAGTATATGCTGTTGAGACTCATCACTTGAAAAACAGGGAGAAACCGTTGTCTTTCAAGGTGAACTGTAAGTCTTCACATAGCCCCTAGAAGACCCTGAATGAGCTAGGTATTTAAGTAATAGTCTAGCTTTAAGCACATGAGGTGTTCAAATGAATCCACTCAGTTTGACTTCAGTAGGAGGTCTCACTTGCTTAAAATAGGTACATAATCATAGACGTATACTTCAATTTTCTGTTCCCTAATGTCCCTGGAATACTGCAAATAGCTTTAATTGTATCCAAGACTTCCAATGAGCCTCACAAAGCACCTCAGGGCATAGTCTTTTTCCTCGTGCCATTAAATAGGATTGCAATTTCTTCATTTGATAAAACAGCTCAGGCAGCTCCAAAATATTAATTGTTCCTGTGATTCAGGGAGCCCTCACAAAGCAGGACTCACACACACACAGGCTCCACTCCTAAATAATGAAAAACCTGTATTGCAGAAGTAGTGATTTGAAACCCAGGTATTGATGATGATGATGATGATGATGACAGTATCTGACAGTGGGCTACTGTAACCTGATCTGTTGAAGTTTCAAAAGACTTTTTAAAATAGGGTTCCTTGAAGCTGAAAATTAATCTTATGGCCTTTCTTCCATATCTCTCTGGAGTCACAAAAGTGATCTGGGATGTATTGTAGCTTTTGAAGATCAGTTGATGAGACAAACACCAACTTCTCTGCTTCATACCTACATGCTTTAAGCTCTGAATCTGGCTAACATTGGACAGTTGCTTCTTCTGGTAGCTGATCTCCAGCTGGGTTTGATTTCTGTCCATGGTCTAACTTCTGTACTTTATAACCTGTGTGGTAGTACTTTGTAATTAACCGTAACAGTAATAAGAGAAGCTGGCGTTTCTTCAATAGACGTTCGGTTTGAGTTCCCCCATCTCACCACCAATGGTTTTCTCTAGCTTCTTCTTACTACTGCATCATAACCTTGTTAGGGGAAGAAATTAGTTCACTTTGCATTTTGATATGTACTTCCAGATATGGACTTCACAAACCAACATATGAACCACAGCACGCCTTTCATGCTAAATTCCATTGTGATGTAGTTCTCTGATCAAAGAATGCACACAAAAATGCATACAACAGTGAAAGGCTCATACAGAAAGTGTAGAAAAATGCTTTCTACTAGGGGAAAACTGATTGCAATAAGCCACGTTATGTAAAATTGCATTGAAAATGTGTATGTTGGGAGAAATCTGCATGAAAATGTGTATGAACTTTCACAGAGACTTAAAAAATAATTCTGACATAAGCCACCCAAGGCTCTCTTGAAAGAAAGAGCAGGATATTAAATAAATAAATAAGAATAATATGCAGGAATAAGGTTAACTGAACTTAAGAATTGGAAAATGAGAAACCAAAACTGATTTTCCCATTTCTAGTTAAGAATCTCTCACTGGTGCTCTTATAGCTAGATTCTTAAACTGATATATCAAGAAGCAAGGCCCATTGAATCCATGAATAAATATATTTAGGACTGATCTGTACAGGCCAGCTTTCTAGCCAGGGCTTTTTTTCAGGGGGAACTCACTGGAACTCAGTTCCAGCACCTCTCAGTAGGGTTCTGGAACATGTTCAGTGAGTTCCGGCACCTCTCAAGAGGGTGCCATTGCTATTGTCCGACCTGGTGGAATGCTCTGTCCTATGAGACTTGGGCCCTTCAGTATTTAACCTCCTTCCATCAGGCCTGTAAGACAGAGCTATTCCACCTGGCATTTAATTTGAATTCAGCCTGATCTTTTATTTCCCTTTTCTTCCCTTCCCCTCCCCTTTTATGAAGATTACCCGCTCTGAGACCCCACAGCTAATTCTCCCCTGGCCTCCTCACAGGCCCAAGTAGGACCAATTCAGCCAGCTAGCCCTAGGGATTATCTAATGCTTATTTCCTCTAAATGGATTTCTGAATTTTGAATTTTATTGTTATTCACGTTTTTATACTGTATTTTATGCTGTTTTTACAATTAAGTGTTTTAAATTTGGGTCCAGTTCTTGAACCGGGAAGGGCGGGGTATAAATAAAAAATTATTATTATTTATTATTCTGAGAGAAAAAGGGAGGTGTTCATGGTGAGTTCCAGCACCTCTTTTTCTAGAAAAATAGCACTGTTTCTAACTCAGCAATCCCACACACACACTCACCCACTCATACATACAGTGTAAACTGACCAGAAATTGCACATGTTCATCTAATTCAACGGAAGATAGAAATGCTAGTAATCTTCTCTTTTAAGAAGAACATTTCAGTCTCCTATAGGGACGCATTCATACCCTACACCAATTTCTCTGCACAGAACATGTAGTTTCATTACAACACTAAATAAGCTTGTTACCAGTACTGCAAAAATCTCAATGTCATCTTGACATACAAGCTGGCAAGTCAGGAATTACGATATGGTTGCACAACAAAATGCTGGGTTGGCTGAAACTGTGTCTGGGGGTAAGGGTAGGTAAATAACACTTCCTCCTCCCCCAGCCACTTGAAGAGTTCTACTGTAGTGCTGTATAAAGGGCTAACTGCCCAGCCCAAAGCTAAGCACATTGTACCTATGTACTACAGGGTGTGTGTGGTTAGAATAGGGGTCCCTATTCTATTCTTGTCTCTGAACCAGGCTTCCTCAAACTCGGCCCTCCAGATGTTTTTGGCCTATAACTCCCATGATACCTAGCTAGCATCCCAATCAGGGATGATGGGAATTGTAGTCTCAAAACATCTGGAGGTCCGAGTTTGAGGAAGCCTGCCCTGAACTCTTCCTGCAGTTGTATCTATAACTTCGAAAACAGACATGCAGGCCAATCCTGTTCATGTCTATTAAAATATACATTCTGTGGAGTAATGAGGCTGATAGGACAGTTCAATTTGTGTCCATGTGAACAGTTTCAAGTAATCAAGGTACACATACTACATAAACAGTATGATTTTTCTAGTCGGACAGACATCATTTTCCTCAGTCTATCAAGGGAATAAGGTATGTGTGCGTATGCTTCCTACTCCCTTCACATACTTCTGGTTTATCAAACCACATTCTGCTGTGACAATCAAAATGGAAAACTTTTTGGATTCATCTCTACAATCCAGAGTCACAAACCACTGTTTTATCCCAGTTTGCAATCCTGGTTTTTAGGACTTGATCAAACCATAGTTTTCCAGTTCAACAACAAACAGAGATTTGATAAACTAGTAAGCATGCTATTAAGACCATAAGAAGAGCAAAGGGGAAGGGTAGAAAACACATACACATAACTCATTCCTTATTCTCCAAACAATAGTTTGGAAGATTAGAGAACATTCCAGACACATTATGTTAACTCATATGAGTACATATCCAAGGATGAAGTGCAGTGATACCAGATATAACTGAAATTATAATTTACAAATATAAACCAGAAGTAATAAAAGTATCAATCCTGGTAGTCTTGGCTTTAGGTTCATCATGGATCAGTCAGCAGTCAGCCAAATCCCATTCTGTTCACTTTTATATTAAGCCTTACCAAATTTTATGAAAGTTGCTGCGATGTGCATTTCAGTATTACTGCAGCCTTGTCAAGTTCTGAATTTTTAAAAAGTTGGGAACTATGGGAAATGGATAATATGACCAAGTAAAAGAATATTATGAAAACAGCTTAATGGGAGAGACAGACCACACAGAAGACAAAGTTAGCAAGAAAACAACAGAAAATGCCCATAGGACCCAGATATAATAAAGTTAAGTGACAATATTCTCTGCATCAGGAAATAAAGCAGGAAGGCTGAACACTGAAAATGCTAGAGGCAAACAAATAATTCTAATAAGTGAGTACTAAGGAACAAGAAATGAGTCAAGAAGTAGAGGAGCAAGACAAATTAAAGATCCCAAATGCTTCCCAAGAGGCAAACAAAATCAAAGCTTCAATTTTGTTAAGCATAAACACACACAAAAGAACTAACCAGCAATGTAATCTAGCCAGTTTAACAAATAGCAAACCCTTGGGAATGTTTTTGTATTGGTTTGTATTTGTTTGTTTTTTTCATTTAAAGGCATTCAAAGAAATCCTTGCTAAAAACTGGGAACTCAAGCAGATAGCCAACTGGAGGTTGACTACATCTCTGGTAACTTAAAAAACAACAACAACACAAACAACACAAAAAACCTAGCATTGTCCTCTGCAAGTTTTAAATTTATTGCCTGCAGTTCTTGGTATTAGGACTCAAGTGTATGGAAAATAATTTTGTATGAACAAAACTAGCTTCCTTATCCGCCCTCAGTATCCGCAATTTATGTCAGAGCCAAGTCGCATGTAATGCATCCAGTAATCATTGTGCATTGTGTCTGAACGGGGAGGCTCCATTCCTAAGTATTTTGACTTATGTGCCTTAGGGATGCATCTTCTCCATGAATGCATCCTATTCTTATTTGAAAGAGCTATTAAGTGGTATCCTTCCCTGCCACAAAGAATCCCATAAGTTTATTATGCATTGCATAAAGCAGTGTGTCAGGGAACTGACATCAGAGACTAGCGGAGAGGGAAGTCGCTCCAAGGATGCAGGGGAGGGAACTAGCAAGAGGAGAGAGAGAGCTTCCGCTGGGGAAGGAAACTAAGGTGACACCAGGAAGAAAGGGGAGGCTGAGAGTACTTCGGAGGGAAGGCTCCGAGACTCTTCCAGTGAGATCAGTGGGGAGAGCGCAGGACCTCCGCTTGGCACGCCTACTCTGCGCAGAAGGCTTCCGCGCAGAGAAGCTAGGCGGAGACTGGCGGTCAAGGAATTTTTATGTTGGAAGAAGTTCAGGAAACGCCCACTGACGGATTCTGCCAGTGATTGAGACAGTCGCGTTGTAAGGGGCTGTCAAACTAGGGAAAGGTTTAGCTATACAACCCGTTTGGAGCAGTTTGGAGTTTTACGCACAAGCAACCCCAATTCCCACTACACAGTGGTTCCCAATCAGCCATGTGGAACCCCTGTTTTTCAAAAGCCAAACCATGGGAATGTCAGTATCTTTGTGGTAGTTTGTGATATGTGAATGGTGCCACCACACCCTCCAACATGTTCCAGTGCAAAACCAGGGTGCACATCTTCTGGGTTGCGCTCCTGCACGAGTCGCACTCATTTTGGGTGGACCATGCTCTCACCCATTTGTATTATTGATTGGCACATAGTTTGAGTGCTTGAGTGCTCACTCTTCACTCCATTCATACTAAAGGTATGTGATACACACGAACACACTTCTCCTGGGTCATTTGTCCTCTGTGAAGTTGTTGGCAGGAGTATTTAGGGGCTTTTGAAAAACAGTCAATATTTAAAAACCTTTGGTGGGAAGGGTTGCATTACCTTAACATGAGTCAGCTGTGGGTTTTTCTTAATTCTTATTTTTCTTTCTTCTATGGGGAAAAAGTCTTGCTGATGCTTCATGTGGGTGTTCTGAGCAGCCAAGTAGCATTCCTGAGGACAGAATGCCCCTTGAAATGATGCACCGTACCCAAGGGCATTCTTGAAACAGCAGCAAGACTTTTTCCTTATCAAAAGGAGACGATAATAAAGGGAAAACCCATGATTACTTCTCCATGGAAGAAGGTAACCACCACCACCACCCCCGCCTTGAAAGGTTTAAGAATTCCCACCATCACCCTGAAGATGAATCAATCTTCAGGAATGCCTTCACCCCTACAGAATGCTGAGAAAAGCTAACAATTAATAATTTTATAAGCCTCTGTCACTATAATGATGTTTTGAAGTAGTGATTCATGGCCCGTAAGTGGATTGTTTGAAACCTGATGTGAATTGCAGCAACGGCACTACTTCCATTTTTGTTTGTTAATGTTTTAATAAAACAAAAACAAAGAAAAAATAAGAAATAGAATGTCCCAGTCCATACAAAATGACATTTGCTTAATAAACCATAGTTTGTTAAGCCACAAATGATTGGGTACAATGCCTGAGCACTTGAGCACCCTTGTAGGCACATTTCCCCCCTTAGATGAGACCAAGAAGCATGTGGGGCAGAGTTCATATGTTTTCTGTTGCTACTTTCCTGGGAATATTGGAAGTGGCTCACTCTCAGCAAATAAACTGCTCAAGTCTGGGAGATTAGCTACATGCCTTGAAAATTTCTACCTGGATATTATCACTGAAGTACACTGCAAACACGCACACACAAAAACAGAAGGTCAAAGCCAACAGTGATTTACTGAAGGATAGATATTAGTGCTTTCCAGAATTCCCAGTGCAGTTTGAAAGCACACATTCTTCTTCAGGGGAAATGTTACGTGCTTTATGCTTGTCGTAGGGTGGAAGCTGCTTCTACATTTTTCAGGTTTTTATTACCTAAAAAGAGAATGTCCGAATACCAAAAGCATACAAGAAAGGAGAAAAAGTATATTGTGTCAAATCTTCCCCCTTACCCAGAACTTAGCTGACTTTGGAATAGGAAAAATGCTGATAAAATATTTTTACAAGCTTAAAGTCCAGAAATGGAAATATGGTTTTGATTTTCCCAAGGAGGAATGGCTAACACTTTTCAAAGCATGGGAAAAGAGATAAAGCTGCAACCAATTATGTTCATATAATCTTGAATCTGCACTCAGAACGCAACCGTCGTTGTTTGTTACAATGTAAAGTGTCTGAACCCACATTATTCTGTACAGTTTTGCCATATTTGCTGTATTTGTCTACAACTAGAGAAGCTCCAGGTCCCAAAAGATCCCTAGGCAAAAATTAAGATTTAAAAACCATTGTTTTGCTCTTCTGCTTGCTTCTACACATCTAAACTATAGCATGTAGCCACTTTAGAGCAATCCAAATATAAATCTGGTCTCCTTTCTGTTGTTCAATAACAACGCCCCGTTAAGACTCAAAACATTTTTTGCTTATCGATGCTGTGCTTATTTGTCTTCTCCTTGACATTTTCTATCTAATTTTTAAAATGCAATCTTTTCACCTGTTTAATTCCTCTGAGTCTCCATGCTTTGCAGCACTCTGATTTGAAAACCAGGCAGAAGTTAATGAAAAGTATACGTTGTGTTTGCCAGTTCATCTAATTCTCATTAAAGTTCTGAATTCTTTTGGAATGTTACGCAGTTGCAGAGAGATAATGTTGTAAGACTAAGCTCTTGGACAATGTCACAAAGTGGTGAACTGACATCATGCTTGAAGAGGTAACCAAGCTCAACATCTCTAAGAGCAGGCATAGGCAAACTCCAGCCCTCCAGATGTTTTGAGACTACAACTCCCATCATCCCTGACCACTGGTCCTGTTAGCTAGGGATGATGGGAATTGTAGTTCCAAAACATCTGGAGGGCCGGAGTTTGCCTATGCCTGTCTAAGAGGCTTGTGTTGAACCACTGCCACATACTTATGGTTCTCCTTTACATAATTCACTGTTATCTTTTTGTAGGACCCCTATTCTTTACTGCACTTTACTGTTAGCTCTGGTTCTTGTTGTTTTTTGCTTATTGGCTTTTAATTATTATTATTATTAATAATAATACTACTAATAATAATACCCCACCCATCTGGCTGGGTTTCCCCAGCCACTCTGGGCAGCTTCCAGCAGAATATTAAAATACAATGATTCATCAGATATTAAAAGCTTCCCTAAACAGGGCTGCCTTCAGATGTCTTCTAAAAGTCCGATAGTTGTTTATTTCTTTGACATCTGATGGGAGGGCGTTCCACAGGGTGGGCGCCACTACCGAGAAGGCCCTCTCCTCTGCCTGGTTCCCTGTAACTTCGCTTCTCGCAGTGAAGGAACCGCCAGAAGGCCCTCGGCGCTGGATCTCAGTGTCCTTAAAAGCTCAAAGTTACTTAAAAGCTCAAAACGTTTCAAGTAACAACATTTCCGTTTGCAATGCATTATACACACACAGTGTGCAGTGGATATCTTACATTCGTGTGCAGTGATCACGGCATTACACAGCTCTGAGAGACTGAAATCATCGTCTTATTCACAGAGGAGCTATTGTAAGACCAAATGGCCATATCACTCTTCCAGAGGGCATCAGCTGTCCTAATGAGTTCCAACTGTGATATCGAGTCTAAGATTACGTATTCACTAAAAACTGCTCCGGAGGGAAGAATAAGACTTTTAGATATAGCATGACTGGAACAATGAAAAGGCCTTATCTACCGCATGCCCTATCACAGCTCAAACCTACATGATAAATGCAGCAGGAACTTGTCCTGCATTTGTATCTGATTCTTTGCTGTTCAGCAGATCAGAAGTGAACCTCATGTATACACAGCTGACTAGCTGGAGGGGAAAGCTGTCTCAAGGTTTTATAAGGATGTTTCCACTGTGCTTTCCACTATGATAAATGACAATGATAAATTACGTCCCACCCACCCACATTACCCTTATTTTTTATTTATTTTTTAAAGATCTATGCAATTACCGGTATATATTCCCACTATGCTGACTGACTTCAGGTTACGTTTTCACCACTGACAATACTAAAAGAAAAGTGTGTCTGTCTATATTTTCTCTGAAAAATATATTTGCTTATTTACTATACAGATATATAGCCCATGCATACTTACTATCCCAGGTGGTTTATGATAATTAAAATCACAACCGTAAAATACAGCAAGAGTAACATTCAAGGCTACAAACCCAGCCTGCTTTATGCAGGCAGTGGTAAAAACACCTCAAGAAACCCTCACTGGATTCAGAAAATCTAACTAATTACTGGCCAGTTGCCAGTCTCACCATCTTAGGCAATGTTCTTGAATGGGTAATTGCAGATGAGATCTATGTGCTCTTGGAAGAAACTGATTCTCTAGATCCATTGCATTTGGTTTTGTATAATTTTCCCTGGATCCCCAGCAGTAAATGTTGAAATCTTACCGGGAAACAAGAGACAATTATTCTCACCTCCCCACCAGTCACATTTTAGTTTCCAAATAGACATGACATACCGTATTTTTCACCCTATAGGACGCACTGGCCCATATGACGCACCTAATTTAGGGGGGGGGAAATAAAGGGGGGGAAATTTATTTTTCCCCCCCAGGTGCGGGGCTGGGGCGGGGGAAGCCTGAGCTTCCCCCGACCCCAGCCCCCAGAACATGCAGCTCTCCGCAAGCCGTGGGAGCCCAGCGCCAGGCTCCCACGGCTGAAGCTAAGCCTGGGCGCGTTGCGCCTCCCCGCTGTCCCCGAGCTTGCGGGGCTGGCGGCAGGGAGAAGAAGGCTTCTCCCTGCTGCCAGCCTCCAAAGGACGTCGGGAGACAGTGGGATGGCGCGCTGCGCCTCCCCGCTGTCCCCTGAGCTGGCGGGGCTGGCGGGGGGGAGAGGCAGGCTTCTCCCCGCTGCCAGCCTCCAAAGGATGTTGGGAGACAGCGGGATGGTGCGCTGCGCCTTCCCGCTGTCCCCCGAGCTTGCGGGGCTGGCGGGGGGGAGAGGCAGGCTTCTCCCCGCTGCCAGCCTCCAAAGGACGTCGGGAGACAGCGGGATGGCGGCATTCCGCCTCCCCGCTGTCCCCCCAGCTTGTGGGGCTGGCGGTGGGGCTCTCCTGAAGCCTGGAGAGCGAGAGGGGTCAGTGCGCACCGACCCCTCTCGCTCTCCAGGCTTCAGCGAAAGCCTGCATTCGCCCCATAGGACGCACTCACATTTCCCCTTCATTTTTGGAGGGGAAAAAGTGCGTCCTATAGGGCGAAAAATATGGTAGGTTTCTAATTATCAGGATACGTTGATCTCTTGACTTTCTCTAGAATGGTGAAAAATGAGTATAACACTGCAGTCGTGCTACTTTATTAGCACCACAGCTAATGGTGACATTTATAATTTAATTGTTTACTATCCTGGCACTGTAGAATGCGCAATCGTTTGAATAATTATTCGGAACCATTTCAATCACAGGCAAAAAATTAGCAGTTAATCATCTGCCCTGATTTCTGCTTTCTCTTCCATACATCATCAATATCTGTGATATTTCCTTAATAGTCTTGCGTTGTTTAACTTGTTTTTTGCTGCTCTCTTTTTGAGTGGCTGGAGCAGGAAGAGTTATTTGTTATTTTTGAAAAGTTCAAAGAAGCTGAAAGAAGACTGCTCTTTCACTAAACCTCTGCAGGCAGTTTTGGTTAATTCAGGTGGATAATGTGGTTAGTTCTATACCTCTCAGATGACTGGGGTGCAGCTGTAATCATCTGAAGTTGCCCTGAACCTCCTTCCTTGCTAAGGTTGCTATTGCCACTATTGCTCACTATAAATAGTTAAAACAAAAACAAAACAATAATAGTGATGTTCAGGTGTAAGTGCTGATTATTATATGCCTAAAACTGCACCTCACACACATGAAGAAGAAGTATCAACAGGCTATTGGAACTCTAAGGTTTGTAGAAGTAAGAAAACAATTTTTTTGGGTGGGGCCTAAGTAGACCCTTCACCCCTAAATCAGTCCAACAAGAACTGAAAATGCTCGGCAGCCACAGAAAGAAAAATGTTTAATTATTTTTATTTATTTTTTCAAACCTCTGAAAATGAAGAGGAATGTAATGTCGTGCCCTATAACAGGAGCACACTATGCTGCAACATTTTGTTGTAGGTTCCACTTGTAGTGCAACTTCAAATGACTAACTAGTTTGGGGGTCAATATGATTTAATGAGATAAATAGATAATTCTGTAAGATACTTATAATAACCAATTTGTATGTCTTTTACTGGATCTGACAGCTTGAGCCAGGGCTTTTTTTCAGTTAGAATACCCATCTGTTAACAAGAAAAAAGATTAATATCTTATTTTTGAAAGATCAGAGAATTGCTTTTTATCAATAATACTTTATGTGCTGTCTCCTTTATTCTGAATTTGAATCAGTGACCCATCACTTAATATGAACAAATGGAGGTATCAAGTGTAAAAACTAGCACAAAAGGAAACTGTTGAGCCCCACAAGCAGCACTCTTTATTTTATTCAGAGAGAAGGCTGGTGTGTGTGTGTGTGTGTGTGTGTGTGTGTGTGTTTGCATACTGATTATTTGGGAAGGGGGGAAAAAAACTAATGCAAGAGCAAGTGTTATCACGTGCCAGTGACTGACTTGAATGGGAAGGCATGCAAACACAGCAGAGACACACAGGTAGCAATACTGTAAAGATATTTACACACATTTACAGATGCAGTGTATGAGCATGCAAGACATGGTTTTAAACATCAATATCATGTGCTTTTTGAAAAGCAGGATGCAAAACGTAAGAATTTTTTTCAGGTGCAGTGACCTTTCAAAGTCCAACTGAGTACCTCTCGGGCAAAAATATATATATGGATTGCTCCACTTCCAAATGTCATTACCCTATTGTAATACTACACTGCAGTACCACTGCCATTGGGCAATACATGAGATGCACTGCATTTAAGGCCTCCTTGTTTGCTGTACAACAAGCCTGATTGCCATTGACATGTTTAATCTATGCAACCTTCAAGACTCAAGTCATGCAATTTGCATGTACTGGGCCATTAAAGAACAACTGATCGTGCAGATGCTGTCCTCCCCACCCCCCACCCCCGGCAAGCTGTGTGTTAGTTAGAAGAAGAAATAGCAGAGTTGGGTGGTGGAGGTTATGGGTGGTGTTATGTCACACAGGAAAAAATGTGTCCAGGTCGGGGAGCGGGGGGAGCAGACAGATGGGGAAGAGTTGTTTGGAGCAAGGGTTCTTGGGAAGAAGGGCGGAGCCAGCACTCCAGGCACAGGCCATGCAGGGCAGAGATGTCTGGGAATCCAATACTGGGCTGCTGTGAAGGACAGGATCCTCCTGAGATGTGAATGCTGTGAAATCTCTTTTGAAAGCTTCCAGTGTACATATGTGTAAATAAATCATATTTCAAAGATGCTGCAGACTCCGCCACACCTCATTTTCCCCAAAGGAACACCCTGGTTGAGTGCCAATACCCCTTGGTATGGTATCTTGTACACTGCTCAGCAGAGGTTGGGGTGGCCAGTAACAATATTTTACTGGCACTTGAGAAAGCTTACAAAAAACTATTTACAAAAAGACAAAACAAAAACAAAGCATACTTAAATTATCACAGAAGACCCAGCTAGATCCCAAAATCCCTTGCAAGCAGACTGACACCTCACTTCTTTAGGAAGACTAAAAATGAGGAGCACTGATGAATTTCTTCCGGTACCAAAGCTACAGAGCCAGAACTGTAAAGGTCCGGCTCTTTGCAGAACTTTAAAGTTACTCTGGAAGGAGAGAAAAAGGTTTTAACATGCAACAGTTAAAGAGAAATGGTTCTGCCAGAAATGAATTTTTTTTTGAGTATTTCAGGTTGCATTTTTGAAGCTGAATGCTTAACATTATCATTGTTTCCATACGGTTGCCATTCCTTCTTACCAGCTGCATATTCAGAGTTGCAACAAATAAGCCAAGTTGTCTTTAGACAGAATAGACAGATGTTCCAGCCAGTTTCAGAGGCAATAGCAATAATGTAAATGTGTTAGTCAATAATGTTTCTTAAATAAGCTCTCTGCACTTCAAGGAATTGCATGTGTTTATCTAGAACTAGCAGAAACGCCTCCAAATGCTAACTGGTGACCTCCCTGTCAGAGCGAAGGAATATCAAGCTAATTACAATTATGACTGCCATTCAGTTATTTATGCATTAATGAGCGAGTGAAATTACAATGAAGTGACTTGTTAGCATTCCAAGTGGCATTGTGCACAAAGTCATTGCCTACAGAAGATGCATAATTGCCATCAGCTGAAACATCCTTGGGGTGGAGGTGGGGAGGGATGAAACAAGTACAAAATTACTAACAAATATACTGCCAATTTCTCTTCAGAATTTCTCATTTCAGGATGACAATAGTTCTGGCCTCACCACCACTCCAGTTTAATGAGGAAAGAGAGTTGCTGTTAAATATCAGACACAAAACAACATCTTGGGAAGGAGGTGGATGAGAAGGGAGATGCTGTGAGGAATAATAGGTGTAACAGCACTGGCTGGCTATACACATTAACAGTTTCTAGCCTGTTTGCCCTAAGTATGTGCAAAAAGAAGGGCATGCGAACAATGAAAAAATAAGTGAGACTCTATATCTTTATCACAGCAACACTTCTATTCTCCACCAGCTCCTTTAGCTCATCTACTAGAGTCATCTAAGTTTTTTAAAATGCATTTTTTTCCTAATTTGAATAGGAAATGTAACAGTTTCAATTGCAGAAGCTTTTGAGAACTGAAGGAGGGAGGGTGCAGAATCTATTGACTGAACTTCCGAAACACAGATTCTGCAAACTGTCATATATCTAAACCACTTACTGTAAAACACAGTTGTTGACATATGAAACATGAATTTCTATAGCATGCCATGATACACTCACTCTTCAAAGACTACCTTGGAAAGAACAAACGTTTCTCAAAAATGTGTAGACCTAGAGCATTTTTGTTTCTTTTTACAGATACGAGCGCTTCACAAAACTGCTAACTGACCGAAATGCGTCTGGACTGAATATCAGTATATGTCAACATTATGACTTTAGGATTAAACTCCAAAATATCCTTACTTTTGACGGTGGCTGTCCGGGTACAGTTGTAAAGGATAGCGAGTTCCCCAAATACCTTGCCAGGTCCCATGGTGCACAGTTTCACACCTTCCTTTGTCACTTCAACCTTTCCATCTGTGAACAAAGAACAGTTCCACATCACAAACTTTTTATATCATTTAGAATTTGTCCTGCATAGCATTTCATGAGCATGAACTGCTGTAACAAGAGTGGGGAATTTGTGGCCCTTCAGATGGTGCTTCCATCATTCCTGACTATTGACCATGCTGGCTGGGGGTGATGGGAGTTGGAGTCCAACAACATCTATATGATCACAGCTTCCCCATCCCTGCCCTCTCACATTGCATAGATGGTGAAGAAATCAATGCTTTACAGTGTAAGTATGCTTTGTTTTCCATTTGTTTAATCTTTCAATCTGTAGTTGAGAGAGGCACTTGCACATACATATACATTCTACATATCCAGAAATGAGCCTCAAATGATATAAAACCAAAAGCGGATAAGCTTTGAAGATTGGGTAACTGTGCATTAAACAACAAGCAAACCTAGACACTAATTCTTAAAGTTGCAAAATTCTTAGGGAGACGAATGGTAACAGTTCAGGGAGAAAGGGAGCCAAACAAGGCTGATATCTCAGCCTAGCTGATTGAGTGACCCTGTAATCCCAACTCTCCCTCTGCTGTTCCAATGGTGAATGGCAGCCGAAAAGTGACCATTGAGGGAGTGGAGTCAAGTGCAGCTAGACTGAGCAGAACCAGCCTAGCTGTCCCTTTTTCTACTGTTTCTTAAGAGCAGGCTTTCCACCAGGCTGCAGCAGAGCCTGCAGCACTTTCTCAGCAGAGTCCGTGGAATGGGCCCTAGTTCCCACCCCCACCCCCTAAATAAACATATTCCTTGGCTGCCAAAGATGTAGACTCATAGTGTAAGAATCTGGATACATCATTTGGGAATTACTTTTTACTAATTCCAGGGACTGTAGTAAATAAAACAGACATTGAAAAAGTCTAGCCTCCCACTTTTTTTCTGAACTTGAAAAGATTGGACACTGACGTCTTCCCAGAAAGCACAAAACTCACATATTTTTTAGTTAAATGTCATGATACTCTGTTCAGCAAGCCCTCTTCTTATAAAGCAATCTAAGCAACTAGTTTTGGTCATTTTAAAAGGGGGGAAATCCTAATCCTTGTGAACATTCATCCATGAAGAAAGAAGCTGTTCTCAAAAGAAATTATTTTGACCCATTTCCATTGCATAATTGGCATTTTACATTGTATTTGCATTCAAAACAATTAAAATAATTTTATCATGTCATTAAATTAAAGTAATTTTATCATGTCTAAAATGAGGCATTTCATATCTAGAGGAAGAAAGAAGCCATGGCCAATCTGTCTACTTCAAAGTGGCAAGATACACCAATGTATTTGTATGCCTTAGGTTTGACTACCAGAAATGCAAGTTCCTTAGAGCCCACTTAATCTGGAGTTGCCCAATCACCACTCCTTTCTGAGCAAAAATATTTTTTTGAGTAAATATGTTCTGCAGTTCTTCATAATTGAGGGAATTAATGTTACATCTGTGTCGACTTCAAAGACCTGTGACCTCCCAACCAACCAGCAAGTCTGGTTTCAGACACTTACTAAATATATAATTATCCACCACTGCAAGAGCAAATCTATACCAATCACAAGAAATTGGTGGCAGATATATTGCAACAGGCAGCCATGGAACATTTCCATCTTTACAAAACTGAGTAACCCAGGTAAATTCAAATACACTGGGAGATCATTTCTGAAGCTATATATATTTTAGACAGTCTCCAGACTGCACTTACAGAAACACTGTGTACACAAGGAAACACTTGAGTACATGCAGGACCAAAAGGGTTCTTAGGTGAAGCATCAATGTGCTTAATGGCAGCCACATGTTCAAAGGTCTTTCCACAAAATGCAAGGTAAAGATGCCCCTTATCAAGCACTGAATAGCACCAGCCATTGCTTGCTGGAGAATTCATGTGTGCAACCTCTGTCTTATGAATTTCCCAACCTCTATGTCTTACCAATATTATATAGCCTATATACCCCTATTTGGGCAGGGATAGCCTAACCTCTGTTGATCTCTAGGTTAGATTACTGCAATGCATTATACATGGGGTTGCCTTTGAAGATGGTTAGGAAACTGAAGCTGGTGTATAACTTGGTGCTCAGGTTCCACACCAGGGCAAGATTGTCTGAGCACATAACACAAATCCTGGCTCAGCTGCTAGGCTACAAATTAGCTTTCAGGCCCAATTCAAAGTGCTGGACCTTGTGCATCTCAGGATCCCAATACTTCAAAGACCACCTCTCCTCATATTAACTGACCCAGAACATCCAGTCATCATCTTAGGCCCTTCTCTGTGTGCCTCCCTCCATGGAAGGGTCCAGAGGCTGGCAACATGAGAACGGACCTTTTCAATGGTGGCTCCCTGTTTGTGGAATGCCCTCCTCAGGTAGACTCACCTGTCACCATCATTGCATATATTTCGGTACTAGGCAAAAACGTTTCTTTTCTGCCAGGCCTTTGGCTTTTGATTATATGTAGCTTCCTTGAGTGGATGGGATTTTTTTAAATTTTAAATCCTGCCTTTTAAAAATATGAACACCATATATATATATATATATATATATATATATATATATATATATATAGTTTACATTGTAACGTATGTGTTTAGTGTTGTAAGTCACTTTGCACTTTTGTAAGCAGTATAGCAGCTGTCTCCCCGCCCTGCATAGATTCACTAGGCAGTGTACATTCAAACTATATGGGCACACTAAGTCTATGCACAATTTGTCTGCCCATAGTAATTGTTCCTGTAGTGAGAGCCTGTCGCTTGAAGGCAGGGCTTACTGCTTGCACACACATACACATGCTTCATGTAAAGAATGTCTGAAGACCTCTGTAGGAAACTGATCAACTTTTTGATGATTAGATATGCATATTTCTACAGTTAACAGTAATTTGAAAGCACTCCAGTTACAATAGTTAGTACCCTGATCTCTTTAAAAATATGCCTGAGGGTAAAATAATCCTGCAATATTTTTTTTATAAAAATATATATCAAAATCCTTGTTAGCTCATTTATTATATACTATTCTGCAAGTTCCAAAAATATGTTGTACCAGTCAGGAGTCAAGCAATCAGAACAGAACTGCCATAGGGCATTTTCTGCCATTGTAGAGCTGGGGGGGGTGTAGATTTTCATTGCCTGCATCCTTACATTAGGCTTTCCAGATAAACAACAGAATTTTGCATAATTAAGGTCCCTTGTTTAAAACTGCCAGAAGCTTGGAACAAATGAATATAATCATTAACTCACTAAGTCAGGAGACTGCACAAATAATGTTGGACATCACAGGCCCCAACAGCACTCAGAGAAAGAAGAACAAATGAAAATAGCAATACAGTCACAAACTACCAGTAATGAACATTTTCATTAGGGAAGATAGTATGTAGACTATTATTTCAGGATCCAGGTCCCAGGGAGAGCTGCTGCAGCTGCTGCATTTTGACTACTGAGAAATGCTGATGTTTCTGGCTTGGCAAAATAGCCAAAGAATTTCAAGGAAGGCAAATTACTTCAGTAAGGGATGGTGAATTTTATCAAAGTATATGAAAGTATATGAACACCGCTACCTCCCCAAGAACTAAACAGCCAATGGAGTTAATCATGCGGTTTGCCCTCAAGTGGATGATTTTTCTTTGCAAAATTCACAAGGAGGCATATTTGTATCAAGTTGGGTATTTTGAAGGGCCTGCAAATATACTGGAAAGTGACATCTCTGTTCCACTCTATTTGGTGAAGTCTGCTTGCTCAATCCAAATACAAACTCTGATCCTCAAAAACCCTAACTCAATATGGAGGCAAAATCGCACATTCTCTTGTCCTCCACAGTGAAAGCGAAAATAAACTAAGGGCTGCTTTTTTCGGTTACGGTGTGAACATTTGGTACTTTTAGTACATTCAGTTCAACCAATTAAAAATTAAATAACATCCTTAGCCGAATTGCACTTGCGTTTCTCTCATAAATTGGTATATAAACTAAACAGCCCTATCACATTCTCATTTATTGTAAGGATATTTTCCCCCTTCCAATAATTAAATGGCCATTTTCTCCTTCTTGCAAGCAGGGAGAAGGAAAAACAGATTAACAGACTCCGAGAATGTCAATCTTATAATGGCCAATAATCTAATGGTTTATTACTAACTTCCAGTTTTGCCGTTTAGGGTTAATATAGTTTTATGAAATTGAAACACTTATTGAGATCATTTTGATTCAAAAGCACCTTTATCAATATATAGCATCTTTATTCTGGTTGGATTAGCAAAATAATTCTACTAATGTTGCTGCTATAATACAGGCCTGTACAGCTTGTAACCCACAAAATTAGATGCAGTCTATGAGCTATGTATTGCTTCCTCACTGATAATGACAATTCCCCACTCTTCACCCAGGTTTTTTTTTGGGGGGGGAGCACTTCCCTACATGCACTGATATTGGTTGAAACCTTGCTCTGAAGCCCAGACCAACAACTACATCAGACATGAACTTTTCAGTGATGACACTAGCACTGTGGATCTGTCTTCTGGAGAAGGTTATCACTCTCAACTGTTTTTTAACTTTTCAGAAACTAACTCTGCACTGGTGTTGCTCTGAGTATCACACCCGAAGTCCTGTCAGTCAAAATGGAAAAAATTGGGGGAAGGGCTTTTTTCTGTGCCAACAACTCCCTGTTTGTAGGGGGGTTGCGTTCCAGGTTCTCAAAGACAGAATTTTATGTCCTATAATGTGCTTACTCACACACATACAGAAATATAGATAGAAACCCTACTTCCTCTTCTCACCAACCTATTAGCTGCAGCAGCATAAAGTCTCCTCAGTTTAGTGACAGCTATTTTTCTTTTAGGAAGAAGCTCCACCCTGGAAAGAGTCTTGATTTGACACTGAGCATGCCTTGCAAAAACATTGTCTGAAATATAGAGATAGCAATAATCTAAGTTGATTCAAATCATCATAAGTAGGAAACATCTTATCTCCCATATGTGCAGATGATACTTCCACATTTAAGTCTTTCTACATGTCCAAAGCTCACAAATCAGGGACTAGGCTTCTTTCACCATGTTTTTCCTGCATAGTCTGCCAACATTCCTGATAGACCTATTTAGTTCCTTTTCCAGAAATTTACTTGTACAAAAGAGATGGGACCTCACACACCCATTCCATCAGGGCCCCTGGCAAAATAGCAACTCTTGGGTCACCTTTATGCAATACATTTTTGGGGGAGGAATGAGGGAGCGATACTCAGATAGCAATAAAGGTGCCATAGGCAGCAGCACAGCATGGATGCCATGGGCATAAAAAGGGGTGTTGTTGCTTCATACCTGTGAGTACTGTCACAAAAGGCCCACTCTTTACGCATTTTTTGCTGACATTTCTTCCACTTTTATTTTACCATTGTGTTCATTTTTTATTGCCTCTCACATCATTAATATTTAGGCAGCAATCCAGAAGCCCTCTGATGTTTCAATACCGTTCCATACATGGCATGTTAAGGAGGAATGAGTTCACCTATGAAAACTAAATGACGCACACAACTTGAGACTGAGTCCTGAGACTTTTAAGAGGTAACAATTTCAGATTTTTCAGCCCCCAAAGCCATATTACTGAAGGTACGCAAAGCTGAAATCTAATCTTAAGAAGTCTAGAGGGGGAAAGGATTTAAAATATATAAAGGAAATAGGAGAGCTGAGCCTCAAAATCTGCAGGCAGAAGCCTGGGGGCGCATAACAGAATTGGCAGCTATCTGGGAATACATACAAACACACAGTTAAAGTTGTCTTGCTGTTGAAAAATTCTACTGCAAAGCTTAGATGAGAGGAATGCACTAAAGAGAGAGGTGAAGAAAAGTATTTGGGGGACACCAAATGCCCGTTGAAGAGAGATGCTCTTCAGTAATTAGTAGACGGAAGAACTTGATATCACAATAATCTGCCTTATGATTTATTTATATTTTACTAAACGAGTGCAGAAAGAAGAAACGCCATAGTGCATCTGCAGCAGTACAACCGCACGCTTTCATCTGCTCCAGCTGCAACAAAACATGTCTCTCCTGTATCGGTCTCTACAGCCACAGCAGGCAGTATAACCTTCCAACAGTTTGACTTCTCCCCCAAAGGTGCACTCCTAAATTATCTCCTAAGATACATGGATGCAACAGCTATGGGGAAGGGCTATAGCTCTGTGACAAAGCATCTGCTGTGCATGGAGAATATCCCAATTTCAATCCTTTGCACCTCCAGGCAGGGCTGAACAACTTTAGCCCAGGATAACAACTAAGGACAACCTTGCCCTGCATATCCAAAGCTGATCACTGAGATCATATGGGGAAGCACTAACTGTAGTCCCCCATGGACCAGTAGCATGACTCACGCCAATATGGAGTTTTTTGGATTTCATAGAACTCCCTCCCAACAAATCAGGCAGGCACTGTCTTTTCTTAGTTTCAGATGCCTGGTTAAAACTGTTTTATTCCAGGGGTCCTTTGCACCATGAATGCTGCTCTGATTATTTAATTCCTCAATTATTAAGTTATGTTTTAAATGTTCTATATTGTTTGTTTTTATTTTGTCAGCTGCTTTGGGACTCAAATAGTGAAAAGCAGGGCATTGTATACATTGCAAAAATAAATAAATTCTCAGCACAATAAACCATAGTTCATAATGACATCCGAATGCAGCCTGTATGCCTTTGAATACCAGATGCTAGGGCCAAACTATGGTAGAAAGTTATTGTCACCTTTATAACTGGCCTGTGAGTGCTATTGAGGCATTAGCTGGTTGCTGTTAGGAACAGAATGGTAGACTAAGGAAATCTTGCTCTGACCTTTGCCCTGGCTATACTGTCATCTGAGGCCAGAGGTCATACTATGGCAATGCAAGCTGTTGCCAGAAGAGATGCAAGTTCTTTCAGGCCTCAGGGAGCAGGCACACATTATGACCACTGGTTTCAGAGAGAAGAGGAGGAGCCTTTGTGAAGTACAGTGGTACCTTGGTTCTCAAACTTAATCCATTCTGGAAATCCATTCCTAAACGAAAGCATTCCAAAACCAAGGCACGCTTTCCCATAGAAAGTAGTGCAAAATGGATTAATCCATTCCAGACTTTTAAAAACCACCCCTAAAACATCAATTTAACATGAATTTTACTACCTAACAAGACCACTGATCCATAAAGTGAAAGCAATAAACACTGTACTGCAGTCACACAATCAATCAATCAATAGCTGAACTGGGTTCCACACAGTCACAAAAACAAAACAAAAAAGCCACAAAAACAAAAACACAAAATAAATAGCAAAAATAGACAGACCTCAGCGTGACACTCAAAACAGAAGTGTGGCACTCAAATCAGAAACTTAACACTCAAAACGGAGCACATTTGGCTTCTGAAAAAGTTTGCAAACCGGAACACTTACTTCTGGATTTGCATTGTTTGGGTTCCAAGTTGTTTGTGTACCAAGGTGTTAGAGAACCAAGGTACCACTGTACCATGAACAGTGATGCCCAGTCCATTTAATTATCATGTTAAGCCTATTCCTATTCCTATTTTACTTGAAAACAAAAACTAGGAGGCAGTGACTGCCCTGTTCTAATTCAAAACTTACACATAAAATCATTCCTATTTGGAAACTCATTAAATACTAATGCAGTTGGTTAGAGCAGGGTGCTGATAATGCCAAGGTTGCAGGTTCAATCCCCACATAACTGGCATATTCCTGCAATGCAGGGGTTTGGACTAGATCATGGGTAGGCAAACTAAGGCCCGGGGGCCAGATCCAGCCCAGTCGCCTTCTAAATCCGGCCCCCGGATGGTCTGGGAATCAGCGTGTTTTTACATGACTAGAATGTGTGCTTTTATTTAAAATGCATCTCTGGGTTATTTGTGGGGCACAGGAATTCATTAATTTCCCCCAAAAAAATATAGTCCAGCCCCCACAAGGTCTGAGGGACAGTGGACCGGCCCCCTGCTGAAAAAGTTTGCTGACCCCTGGACTAGATGATCCTCAGGGTCTCTTTGAACTTTACGATTCTATGGAGTGCCCCCTGATGTGGGTGTTGAATAACATGGAGGGCTACGGCCAGCCAGTTCAGCTCAAATATTTATTTATCAAATTCATAACTCAAGCTGTCTATAGAAACATACAACCTACCTAATAAAAACATCCTGACATGAAATACAGTAATTAATCAAAATAAACACTGTCATATTTGAACAATTGTTAATAAATGCATTCTACCTGGGTCAGACAGTTTTCCTACAATCCATTTTAGCTCTCTGATCCAACCTTAAGGGAGATCTTGGTGTTAACTCTTCATATATTAAATGCTTACTAGCCCTTTATACAATATCACATCAGCTCGTTTTCAGAAAAATAAATGCATTTGTAACTAAAGGACAAAAGCACCCCTTGATTTATTTTGGAAGTACCTAGATTGCTTATGTCACTCAAGAGATCTGATTACTTTCTGAACACTATCTCAAGTGTCTCTGATAATCACCTAAAAGACAAGATTCATTATGTTCATCAGTCCTAAACAGCTGTTGGATTATACCATTCAAATTTATATTTTAACCACAACAGCCATTCTTTTCCCTTTCGGGGTTATGCTCTTCATTTCCTGGCTTTTCAATGTGTCTTATAAATTTGTTGAAGGCTTTACCAATAAATAAATAAATCAGGCATTAGAAATTATAGCCCCATGAAATATTAGAGCTGACCATCCACGGCAACTTTAATTAATTCATTTTGTTACAATGGAGCGCATGTTTAGTATTTGCTGTGCTGAACAAGGAGGGGGGAACACATTGCAGTCTCTCATTATGACAGACAATGAAACACGGCCAAAGGTGGTGATTATCCCTTTGACAAGGACAATGACATTCTTCTCACATTTATGGACAATCATGTTGGCAGAACAATGAGTACATTTTAACTTATAGCAGATATGAAATAGTTGCCCTGTTGTGTAACTTCTCGGATACCAGACAAGCAAACTTGGCAAAACAAGCCAAAACTACAACTCTTCTAATCTCATTCTAAACCACTGAGTAGGATGGCTGTGGCTGGTAGGAGGAGGAGGAGTTTAGAAAGAGATGAAGGGCCACATCTTAGTCCCCTCCCTATTGCACAAATCCCATCCAATAGTGTCTATGCAACTATATTTTACTCTGAGTAGACCCATTGAAATTAATAAACATGACTAAATTAGGTCCATTGATTTCAGTGGTTCTTCTCTGATTAAAACTTAGTCGAATACCACCGCCCCATATGTTGTTGAAACAGCACTACTAGATTTTATTGCCTCACATCTTTACACCTATTTTTTTATGTGATGCAATGCATAAATACTGATCTATAATCACTCTTATTTTTCATTGTCCCTCTACAATGCGTGCAAAGAAAGCTGCTCCTTCGCTAAATACTGTTTTCACATGCTGTAAAATGGAGAGCAGAAAACAATTTGATAAGTTAAACCTTTGTTTCTGGGACGGAGTGCATGCCAGGCACAGGAAGTGATGACTTTACAACAGAGAGATCACCACCCAACAGTGAAAACGTAAGAGAGTTAAATATATATATATATATCAGGAGGAACTGCAGGAGGTTGTGAGTGGGTGCTCACAAAGTCAAATTGTTAAACAGAAAAAGTAACTATTGATATTGTGTAGCAACAGTTGTATCCAATGTATACAAGTTTTCAATCTTAGGTGTCTGAAACTAAGAAGGCAAATTCCATTTTAATTAAGTGTGCAACCAAGTATACATTGAACAAGCTTCACAAAGCAAACTTTTATACCAATAATGTTGCAATTTGTCATATTGCTAGTTAATCCAATACCTTTGATATTTAATATCTGAAATGTGTACTTTTTATTATCTTTTGATTTGTTTGTAACATTGACTTAATATTATTAAACATGTGATTTAACTCCAAGGACATCATGTGAATCTGAACACCACTGGCATTAAACAATGGAAACATTGACATGTTCAGTTCAGTTTCCTGACTATGGGAATCATTTACGATAAACATAAAAAAGCAATATCATTAAGACTGAGGCAAATAATCAGATTAGAGTATAAGGAGTTATTAAAAATCACTCACTCATCCTGTGCTAAGTTATACCATGCAACAACTTTCAAAGGCCTAACCCAGAGAAAACTGTATCATTTCCAACTGAATTAAGTAACTTGGAATAAAACATACTGATTTCATAAACAAAGTGTTAACACTGCAGCAAAAAAATACAGTGTTAGCAAAGGTCTAGGAAATTGCTACCAATCCAAGAAAAATATATTATCTAACAATGCTGAAAGTGATTTAAATTACAGAGGCTGGTGAAGATCAGAGAGTAATGCAAAGAATAGTACTTAATAGCCAGTATTGTATTGGAACAAAATCCATAAAACATGAACAATACACATTCTCAAAAATATGATTAAAGCTACTGTTGCTTCTAAGCCATGAACTTTCTACCCTATAGCCAGCATGATATTTTGACTTCCTGTTTTCTTTTCTGCCCAGAGTTCTGTACCTTATCTTGATTTTTTTCTTAACTGTTTCCTATAGACCACTTCCCCTGTAAATAGAAGCAATTGCCATAAGCTTCTGAAATAATAACATATTAATCAATTGCAAATGTGGCTTTCATTTATTATTGGTGAAACTGAGATAAGACTCACTTGGGGAAACTGTATTTTTTGTGATTTGACATATATTACCTTTAGATGCCATCTGATCTTCATCTATTTCAGGGTAGTGAGACAGAAACAGTGTTTCAGTAGCTGGTAGTGGGTCTTTCTTTCTTTCTTTCTTTCTTTCTTTCTTTCTTGAACTTAAATGACTTCGAAGGGTGGTAGATCACTGCCAGTTTTTAGTAGATCACAGCCTACTTGAGGTTGGACGTGCCTGCTTTAAACCATACAGCTATGGTGGCGGAAATGGGAGAAATGACACTCTAAATCAGGGATGTCCAACTCCCAAGAGATTGCAATCTACTCCCAGATAGAAAAAAGGATGATCTACCCATTTGGGGGATGATAACCCAAAGTTGTTGAACTTTTTTTAGAGGGGTAGAGCCAAAGTTGTTGGGCATTTTGGGGGTCGCAAAGTGATTTCATGCTCTTTATTCAGCTCATAGTGGTGAGGAGGAATGAATGAATGTCCCCTCAAAGTATCTGCTTTATATACATTATTTACACAATGGGCTGCACATGATTGGCTAATTCCGGAATTCTACTGTAAGCCAATCAGGTTGTGGATTCACTTTTATCTGGAGCATGATTGGGTGGTTCCTGCCAACCAATCATACTGCTGCATTGTTCTAGGACCAATCAGACTGCTGCATTCTGAATCCTATTGTTCTAGGACAAATCAGACTGCTGCCTTTTGGATCCTATTGTTCTAGGACCAATCAGACTGCTGCAGTTTGGATCCTATTCAACTCAGTACATAACAGGGGGGGGGGTGAATTTGTGCGAATGAAGGGAAGAGAGAGGTAGCAGGGCCAGATGCTCTTTTCCCCTGTTGAGGCAAGTGAGCCCACAATTGACTAATATCACCCAGTGGTCAACCGGTTGGACATCCCTATTCTAAATAATCTTCATTGAACTATCTCCCTACTTATTGATCTGAAGGGGAAAAGCTAGAGCATCTCCTTTGATTGCAGAAGGTCACAGGTTAAATCCCTGCCACCTCCAGGTAGGCCTGGGAGAAGACACTGCCTGAAACCCTGGAGAGCTGCTGCCAGTCAGAGTAAGGTAAAAAGGTAAATGACCCTTGGACGGTTAAGTCCAGTCAAAGGCGACTATGGGATGCGGTGCTCATCTTGCTTCAGGCCAAGGAAGCCAGTGTTTGCCCACAGACAGCTTTTCTGGATCATGTGGCCAGCATGACTAAACGGCTTCTGGCGCAATGGAACTCCATGACGGAAGCCAGAGCACACAGAAACACTGTCTACCTTCCTGCCACAGCGGTACCTATTTATCTACTTGCACTGGTGAGTTTTTGAACTGCTAGATTGGCAGAAGCTGGGACAGAGCAACAGGAGCTCACCCCATTGTGCAGATTCAAACCACCGACCTTCTGATCAGCAAGCCCAAGAGGCTCAGTGGTTTAGACCACAGCGCCACCCGCATCCCAGGCAGAGTAGACAACACTAAGCTAGATGCACCAAAGTTATGACTTGATATAAGACAGTTTCCAATGTATTTATGAACACACAAGTGAATTCATGCAATAAAATGTGTTTCTAAGATGTGCAGTACATATGGCTTTAGAGTTCAAAACCAGCAGGCCAAACAGCTGTGATAATCCTGGTTGCTTATGTTCCTATTTCCCCATAGCCAATTAGGAAGTAGCCTGCAGCACTCTGCACAAGCTGAAGCTCCTGTACCACTTTCAAGCAAGGTAGGAATTTGTTCTATTTATTACAGTATTGAGTTGTATATGAAATAATAATGGAAGACCGATGAAAAAGAACCCTAAAGAATAGAACTTAAGCATGAGAGAGAAAACAAGTGATGAAGGGTAAGAAGTTGGACGTGATGAGATAACTGATGGTAGAAACAAGGCATCCCGGCAGCCAAGATGGGACTACGTTATTTGCATGGAGGTATGCTTATAATGCAGGACCTCAGTCTAAAGTGATGCTACCCATGCTTTGTAGCTGTGAATAAAGAAGCAACTGCTGCCAATTTAATTGCATGGAATAAGCTTGCTGTACCGCCAGATGAAACATGAAGCTGGGAACTGAATGCAAAGTGTAACACTCAGCTGGTAATAAGGAGAAACCTGCCTGTTGCCTGCACGAAAGAAAGAAAAACCTGGTTTCCCATCACATTTGTGAAAGCTGCCACACACAATGAAAAGCTGGATGCCACAGTCCTAGATCATCAAAATGCAGGGCACTCTTTTTCCGTAACAATAAAGACGATGCACTGAGACTGGAGAGTTTCAGACATTTAAGCATGTTGATGCTTCCCCTGATTCACTGTTGTAATACTAACTCACACAGGTGGAGTAAAATATATGTGAAGATGCCCAGCTATTATCAAAGGAGGAAGGGCTTGTCTTACATTATGCTTTGGTCTGTGCCATCTACACTGACCCTAGTAGCTCTTTGGGGTGTGCAGATGAGGCATACTGACATTCAAAAAACACTTTACCTCAAAATGCTGTAAATATGATCTCTAGTATTAGGGGATAACCACATACTTAAATATTTGACCTCTTATAAAAGCTCTTTTTGTTCTAAAAAGATCAGGACAAAGTTAACCCTGATATATATATATATATATATATATATATATATATATATATATATGCAGTAAGATTTATCCAATGTGCTCATAATAAGGAAGATTATGTTTCTATTATCCATTCTGTCCTAGGCTACTGGCTGCAAAATGTCACAATGTTCTACTTTTGGCCTGCAAAAGTTGGAGTACTATTTCTCATTTTAATCAGGTGCTCATCCCAAAATTCACACACTTTCCCTCTAGCTTGGAGCCTGCAATCCAAATTCCATTACTTGTGGCATATATAAAATGTTTGTCATTTCCAACTTTCAGAATAAATCCGCACAATCCTGTCCAATGATGCCTAAAACTTTTGCAGGCTTTATTTTTTAAATAATGTGGTATTCAAAAGTCATTACTTTAGTTTAGATAGACAAACAGAGACAGGAAAATGCAACAATGTAACTCTGGCAACCACTTCCAAAATACCCCAATCCCAAACCCAATTTTCTTCCTATATGAAGGAAATAATAGCACACGCTTATTCAGAACCACATCTGAAAACAATCTAAGTAGTGGCCCTGAGTTTTCATGTTCAGCTCATTCATAATTTTAGAAGCCTACATAGTCTTCCATCTTAGGACACATTGGTATAAAATCATTTTTATTTAATGTGCTTATTCAAAACATCACCCAGAGAATCCAGATTATGAAAAGGAAACTAACAGATATAAATGATAAATGAATAAGAAATGTAATCCATCTGTTCTTATCTGCCAGTGTGGATGCATGGACAGGAAAAGATTTGTAAGGGAGAGCCAACGGACAAAGGAAGAGAAGCAAGCCCTCCTGCCTCCTGATTTCCAGCTGCATGTCCCACATACACACATCAGTTTGCAGCATGAATGTTGCAATGCAAACTCCAAAGGTGACAAGGAATTGCATGTAGGTGAGTGCATGAAATTGCATGCAAGCAAATCAGTGGGCTGGAAGAAGAGTGATGGAGTGCTCTGTCTCTCCTCTGTACCCAGCAAGGATGCTAAGACGGAAATGCAGCACTGTGCTGCACGAGGAACAGAGCTCTCCACCTCTCCTCTGTCAGCCCATAACAGGCTAGTAAAAAAAAACAAACCACCAAAAAAGACTGAAGGATAGCAGTTTCTCTTGAGTTTTTCTACAAGGCTGTAAAAACGTTTAGTTTGCCTTTTTACAACCTCATCACAATTTTTATTATTATTATTATTAATCTAGATTTTCAAGATAGCCTACAAAAGAGAACCATAAAACAAATATGAAACATCAAAACATCAGAAACAAAAGCAATTATTGTAGCAACAATAAAAATACACAAAGCAGCAGATATAAAATCAGTTAAAATCCAGTGCAATCATATGTGTGTGTGTGTGTGTGTGCACGCACGCATGTGTGTGTGTGTGTGTGTGTGTATGTATGTATATGTATGTCTAAAACGTGGCTCTCCGGGCAACCCAGTCACATGGCAATATATAAATAATAGTAATTATTATTAAGAAAGCCTACAGAGTGACAGGGATATTTAGAGAAGGACTTCTGGTGCCAGACTTAACAGGTTTTTTAAAAAAGAAAAGAGGGAAAAGCTAACATTTTCAATGAATATATCCCGTCCACAGACACCTCTGTGATGATGTTGGCATTGAAATATCATCACAATGCTCAAATCATTATTGGGTCCCCACTCCCTCCCCTTTTGGTTGGTCCAGCCTGAAGATGAGCGTGCAGCTGCCAGTTAGAACTTACTATGGAATATTATAATTGGGAGGAACTTCCCCTGAAGACAAGTTGACTGTCTGTAGGTGTTTGCTTGCCTCATAGCAATTGTCACAACGTAAGGCAATGGGTTGGAATTTTAGCTAAATGGGTACCCCATTAAAGAGTGTCTAGGAGGGTGTCTCTGTCTGGGGCTGATGGGCCATAACACCTTTCTGATGGTGATCTTGGGGAAGAGCACCCCAATTTGGCTTGAGTCATAGGGCGCTCTCCCTTCCAGGATTGACCCAGCCCATCATCAGCCGGCTAGTGTACCAAAGCCTACTCCATGTGTAATCAATAAACGTTGTGGCCTATTTCAACCCAAATAATGATGTTCTCTTATTTCTTCCCAAGGGGTGGGGAGCAGCCTGGCTGGGCAGCATAATCCCTGTACCTAGGCATGTAACAGGTACGCCGCCTTCAGCTCTTCAGAATATTTCTAAAAGTTCTGACACTCAGGAATTTGATAAAGACAAATATGCTTCAGTCCTTCACTTATAAGAACTCCCGTTGCTTTCAATGGGACCTCTTGCCAGGGGAGTAAGCTCAAGCTTGGAGCTTATGTCAGCTATTCAAACACAAATTCCGTAATAAGTTTTTTCTGATTTGTTTGTGCATGTTTGATTTGTTTAAATAGCTGTCCAAGGCAGCAGGGGCATTCTTCCCTCTTTATTTTGGCATTAATGCAAACAAATCACTAACACTGACAGGAAGCTGAAGCTGTGAGAGACGGCTGAAATGATAAGAAATGTTTAAGCCGCTGATTAGCGTTTAGACATTAGTTGCTTCAACATTTCTAGCGTACTGTCAATATCAAAAATGAACTGCAAAAGAGTGTCAGCGTGTATCGTTGAACATTTGCAATTTTTATCTCAACCTGGTACGGAATTAGATTTAGGGAGGATGTGGGTAGGGGGAGAGAAAGAAATAAGCTTAGAAAAACCTGCTTATGCAGGGGTGAAGATGTGGAAAAGGACAAGAATGCCAAGGAGAATCAAGAACATATATCTCTACAAATGATTCATCTTGTATGTGTCAGAGAGAGCCACGTTATAAAAAATATATTAAGGGAAATGTTAATCTATGCACCTTGCCACAATAAATGTCATTGAACAACATAGCAGTTCAGGGAAAAGTAATTAACATACTACTCTACAATTTTGTTTTGCTGTGGTATCTTAGAATTGCCAGATAAGGAATGTTGCTCATGGCATCAATTTTATCATAGCCCACCCAGATTTACATTTTGGTTGTTTTATGTCTGCCTTCTTAGAAATTAAAGGACTCAAAACAGTCTGGAGAAAAGTAACATCCAGATGAAAGAGTCCCTGATACAATGTGAGAGAAAACATTAACGATGGAGATGACACTTTGGAATTTCTCTTCAGGGATAAAAGAAAATGTAATGCTATAAATATTTCTGCATAAAACAAAGATGACATGCCAGACAGTATCAAGGGTAGGCCCTGTATATCACAGACAGCACCTTTTGGACTGTGTGTGCACCCAAGCAGGATTAATCATACTGGTAGCAATTCAATCACCAACTGATTTCTCTTCTCTGTCTCCTTCACAGGGCTAGAGTACCAAGGCTTCATCAGAAAGAAAGAAACTCTACACAATTATAACAGACCTTGAAATACCACAAATCCTTTCTTTCTATTTTTATTTTTCTCTTTCTTTCCTTTTGGAGACAGGAATTGAAAAAGGGTCAAAGTTTATGGTTTTATGACCCCAAAGAATAAATATCACATATCAGCTCCACCAGGCAAACAAATTTTACTTCTTTGCACTCCAAGATACATTCATCTTCTATTTTAAGAAAGGGGAAAATAATTAGGTGTGTTGCCAAATTATGCGTTATATGACAGATCATCTGGTATTTGGTGTTTCACTTAAAAGCAGTCACATGGTTCCCAAATTGGATGGGAATAGTGATTTAGTCCTTGCACCAATTCCCCCAACTCACTGCTATTTGCTCCACTGAAGGAAACATACATGCACATTTCCTTCAGTAGGGATAACTGCAGTTTTGTCAGGAAAGGGAGATTGCAACTTTTCTCCTTATCATCTGGGGAAAATGTATCGGGGGGAAGTTTAAAAGCCACAATGAGGCTGCTGCAATCTAATTCAGGGACCCCTGAATCAAGGCATCCGACCACAAGATGTCTCACATAATATAATTCTCACATGCACGCACAATTTGTGAGTACAAATTACTCTGGGCTGCACCCCTGTTCAGTCTGCTTACCAAAACCCCAGCCATTCCCCTCAGATCAATCCCCCATAGCTTCCCCTTCCCACCCCAATTTCTGAAGCCACTTCCCTTTTCTATTCTGCAGCCCCGTTTTGCATGCATGTTACTCAAACCTCTGTCATTGTTTAAACTCATCACCACCTTTCCTCTCAGTTTCCATCCATTCCTGCTTTATTCAACCATGTGCTATTGTTTAAAACTACTATTCTCCACCCACCCGCTAACTGCATGCAAATCCAAGATTATGATGCAGCACTACAAATCTTCCAATGCAATGACAGGATTGCATTTTTATGTATATTGGGGAAATAGATTCTTTCAAACAAAGGCATTAATTTCAATGCATACTTAACAACTACATCCAGATTTTCAGCACAAGAATTTTTACACTGGGTTTTTAACATCAGACCACATTGTGCAAGGTTGGGAGAGTTTAACCTTTTCCTTTGCAGCTGCAAACTTGGGCAATTTCTCCTCACACAGAAATTAAGAAAGTAATAGTCTCCCCTCAAGCACCATGGTCCTAACTGGACACATTTGCACCACAACATTCCCCCTCCGCAGATTTTCTAATGTCACATCTAATTGAATCTTCAGATTTCCAGTTTTGTTTCCCCCACTCTTGCCTTCATTTTGTAGTCTTTTCCCTTCCTATCAAGATCTCATCCTTTAAATCTCTTCCTCAAAACTTATTTCTTTCGCAAGCCTTTTCTTGGCCCAGTGTATCTTTTCTGCATTGCCTCCTAGTATTATTGCTACTCTCACTACTGCTTTCTTGTTTTGTTCCTTTGTTGGTGTCCTGTATGATTTATTTAGTTTAGTTAGGCTGAAGGCACTCCAAAGCATGATCCATATCATGACTCAATTACAAAAGCGGGAAGAAATAAGAGTTATGTAAATATAATTATTTTCTTCCTACACATGGTAGATAATAAAGATGCCTATATATGACTATGTGTTGGAGAGCGAATAAGGAACAGAAGTCTTGAAGCACAGATTCCTTATACGTAGATAACATTTTGTGGTAGAGGGTATTGTTTTAATGAATATGATTGCAAACCATGAACCAAATTCAGTCTTCTGGTATACACAACTCTCACGGTAGAAGAATGTATAACAACAGAAATGGGAAACCTCTGCCGCAAGGAAGCTGGATGTAGCAGCGAATGTTACATAGAAACCTGCATCCTCAGTCCATCCTCATGCAGTAATTAGGCTTTAAAAAGCTCCCATTGAATAAAAGTCCCCCCCCCCAAAAAAAACGTAATTGTGCTTTCCATACATTATGACCTCTGTGCACCCTCTCCCTAAGCAGCTTTTAGGATTTAAATAATTTTCCAGAGGGCAATTAGAGGGGAGGGCACAAATAGGGAGGGAAGGTCAATCCTCTTCTACCCATGTGCTGCAACACCTCCCACCAAGGCATAAAAAAACAGAGAAAACTGCACCCCCAGCCCCAAGTACCACTAGAATGTGCCCTCCAGAAAGTTCTCATGAGGGAATGCGACCCTTAAGCTGCAAAATGCTCCCAACCCTGTAGTATAAGCAAGATACAACTGCCATGAAAAACAGCAAATCTGAGTCAAGTTTGCAACATATATTAAACTCCCCTGATACTCTGCTTCTTCACACTCACTGGTGAGAGTCAGTGAAGTTGAGAAAGTTTCATGAAACACAGAAAGTGTTGAGAACCAGGCACTTTATATACATGATATAGGAAAGGATAAGAGCTGAAACAGGGGTGTCATAGTCTGTGGCTGGGTTATTTATTTAGAATATTGACCATGCCTGTTGTTCATACAGGGGCAACTTCCCAGTAATGACTGCTACAGTGCAAATCAACTCTTGGTTATTTGATTATTTAATTTCTATATTGCTCAATATATTATAAATATCTAAGCTGTGCACAAAAACCTGAAGCAACAACAGGCACTTAAATAGCACAAACATGTGCAGTTACATATAAAAATGTTACTTTAATACTAAGTTGCTGATATATAAAAATCAGTATCAATTCATTTTCCTTCTGACACACCCTCCCTCTCAGCCTCCAGGTTTTCACTCAGGATCCAAACAAACAAGCAACTCACCCACAAAAATATCACAATGAGAAGAGTTCCTGGAAACAGAGGAGTTTGCTCTAGACTTGTTTTTAATGGGCAGGCCCAATGTGCCTGGTACTTCCTCAGGCTGCCCAAAGCTGTGTCCCATTCATACCCAGTTCCAGGTGCTGCAGGTTTGTTGAGTTTCCTAGGGGCTCCAGAGGATGTGGAAAGGGCCCCACTCCAGCTACAGCTCTTTCTTCACCCTCTGTCCTCTCCTCCTCCTCCTCCTCCTCCTCCAGCTGCTTTACTGTTCCATGGCAGGGCAATATATACAATGTGTTCTTGTTACTGGTGGTGGCTAAGCAGACTGAGTAAATGAGGGTGGATAGGAGCCAGAAACACTATTTGCCACAGCGATGTATAAAATTTATCATTATAATGAAATGAAGCAGAAGAATTTGGATTTGATATCCCATTTTATCACTACCCTAAGGAGACTCAAAGTGGCTAACAATCTCCTTTCCCTTCCTCCCCCACAACAAACACTCTGTGAGGTGAGTGGGGCTGAGAGACTTCAGAGAAGTGTGACTAGCCCAAGGTCACCCAGCAGCTGCATGTGGAGGAGCAGGGAAGCGAACCCGGTTCACCAGATTACAAGTCCACTGTTCTTAACCACTACCCCACTGGTGAAGAGATGCTGTTGCATTTTATTTATTTATTTATTTGTATTGTGGTTTAAAAATCAGCTTTCTATTTTGTTGCTCTTCCTCAGTTTACTACTAGAAGAAGTCATGAAATATTTACTGCTTTTTCAACTCTTATCTTCTCTTGACATGCATACAGAAAGAGCTCCACACTGCAATTCTGCAGATAATTAAAGCTGAAGTGTAAAACAGAGTGGCAGCCATCAAGAGCATGCATTCCACTGATATGGAAAAACTGCACAAATGCTAACATTTCTTACTGGACATTACAACACTGCCTAGGCCAAACTGCCTGTTGCAGAGACCACAGAAAACACTGCAGCATGCCACTGAAATATTCAACCATTACAGCTGCTGAACACATAGAACAAAATAAAGAAAATGTCAGAGTTAGGACAAGAAAGAAACAGCAGTTCAGGGAGCAGGGTGAAGCCTGTTCTCCTCTGCTGACCAGTGATGCAAACTAGATCTTTGTTGGTTACCGCCAGAGATTCTAGAACCTGAACCAACAATTCAGAGGTCTTGATAATGCAATCTTCAGCCTTGCAATTTCTTCTGGGGATTCGTAAATGCATTTATTGGATTTATATCCCATCTTTCCTCCAAGGAACTCAAACCAGTGTACATAGTCCGCTGCATCTTTCTTTTATCCTCAAAATAATTCTGTGATGTATGCAAAACTCAGGAATGGTGACTGGGCCAACGTTATCCAGTGAGCCTCATTGGCTGAGTGGGGATTTGAACCTAGGCCTAATCAAACACTAACCACTACACCCTCCTCAATGGCACTTTCTTCTTTCTGTGGCGAAACTCCCGTTCTTAGTAATTATTCTGTTGCTACCTAAAGATGATAAGCTTAGCAAGTAGCTGGGAAAGGAGGATAGGATGAAGAAAACAGCAAACCTGGAATGGGATGGTGAAAAAGGTAAAACTGGGCAGAGAAGAGAGAGCAGAGATGAAAACAGAAAGCAATGTGGCCATTTCCTCAGTACCCTGGAATTTGTGTGTGGATGAAGATGTCAAAGAAGCCCTCCTCCCAGGTCCAAGGAGGACTAATTTAAATGCAGTGCAAGATGTGTAAGAAAATCTCATTTAAACTCTTTTTATCTCAACTATGCATGCATTACTAGCACACCACGGAGCAGGGGTGTACTGGTGTGTTAGCACTGCAAATGCAGCAGCTGGGGGCCAGTTTAAACATAGTACCTTTTGAAAGGAATGTCTCATAAATATGTTTTTCTTACAAACCCCAGCATCACATTTAAATTGGGCTTCAGGGGCCATTAAAGCTTCTTTGAAGAGAAAATGGATTGTTATCTAAGTTGAGAGAACAAAACAGAGAATAAACGTCACTTTTTTCAGCAGAACCTTCCTGAAAATGAATTAAAAATAAAAATAAAGCATAAAAGTGCCTCTCCAGAATGCTTAAAGCTCCTGGGTTCAGAATTCGGATCATTCCTGTGCTAGTGTTGCCCCAGTTGCAGCCCTTGATGACTCTAAGACTGTGTGCATGCCATTAATTTAAAGCACATTGCATCCCTCCGAAAGAATCACTTATCCCTAGAAATTTACTGTTTACAGAGATGAAATTCCTAGCACTCCCAACAAGCTACAGTTCCTTGAATATTTGTGGAGTGCTTTAAATGTATGGTGTGTAAGGTAAAAAAGGGAAAGGACCCCTGGATGGTCAAGTCCAGTCAAAGGCGACTCTGGGAGTCAGGACTGGTCATTATCCTCTTCAGATCACCACACAAATGCTTCTTGTCTTTTATAACTTTTTATTGTGTATTAACAAAACAATCTTATAAACGGTTCTTAACCATTATTCCTCAGAGTCACTTATTTCAGATACCTTCTGAGCTCTGCTTCTCCGTGACCAGCCACTCTCAAAATGGTGAAGGCGCCCTTCCCTTTGCTTTCCCGCTCTTTTTTCTAACCTCCTGGCTAGAGCTGGCTTGTATCTCCCCTCCTCCGAATCTGAGCTAGAACTTAACCCTTGCCTTTCCTGTGAACAGCCGGTCCCTCCCTGTTGTTCCTGTTGCTCTCTTCTATTAGATTCACTGCTCTCCTTCCCCCCTTGGGGAATGCTTTCTCCCTCTGAGAAACTGGAAACTTCTAACTCTTCCCTGACACTGGGGTTGCGGTGCTCATCTTGCTTCAGGCTGAGGGACCCGGCATTTGTCCACAGCTTTCCAGGTCATGTGGCCAGCATGACTAAACTGCTTCTGGTGCAATGGGACACTGAGACGGAAGCCAGAACACACGGAAATGCTTTTTCCCTTCCTGCCTCAACAGTACCTATTTATCTACTTGCACTAGTGTGCTTTCAAACTGCTTAGTTGACAGGAGCTGGGGCAGAGCAACAGGAGCTCACTCCATTGTGTGGATTCAAACCACCGACCTTCTGATTGGTAAGCCCAAGAGGCTCAGTGGTTTAGAATGTGACACATTTGAAAATAATTGTGTCTGAGGGATGATTGGCAAAGAAAAAGGTTTGTTTTCAGTGTGCCACTGCAATAGCTCGTTCACACATGGATTTTATCCCTTACTGTGTAGTCCTCAACCACAAATGTGGATGTGTGAATTAGACCATAAATACCTGCCCTGTGACTATGAACTGTGTATTTTATCTAGCAAACAGCACCAATAATACTTTTTCCATTGTTGGTAGTGAGTCACTATTTTTAGCATAAAAGTTGACTTGTCATTCACATTTGTTTCATTTTGTTTCAAAAGCTTCCTGCTGTTATTTAGAAAACATGCTCCCAGACAACATAAAGTAATGTCTTGTTCTAAATGGTATTTAAGGTTTAAATAATTTCATAGAGCAGATGGCTATTATGAAAGAAGGGGGAAATTCCAAGGCATCTCCCCCAGCCATTCTATTAAATCTGTTTAAAATGACTATACAAGAAAAAATAATACATCAAATGAATCTGATAAGGGGGATAGGGAAACCCAAGTTTTTTAATGCAATATGTCAAATTTTTCACGTACAAATCAAAGGATAGAATATCCTCCATCATCTATAACACTGAAAGTATGACCCTAATAATGAACATTTAGTAACAATGTTTTTTATTTCTGTTTCAATATTACTTGCAAGAACTCTATTAATTTTCATTCCCTTTTGTCTTTCTCCATATGATACATAAAAATAGAAAGGTATATGATTCACAAATTATCATGGCAACTAAGAATAACAGGATTATTAGACCCAAATGTTATTGTGTCATTTTATCCAGTGAATATGTGCAAATATGGTTTGATTCTCAGGAACAGATTAGATAATTTTATAAAGTTAGTTTAACATTTTTTCAATGTTTTCAGAAGCAGTGTGGGAGCAGTGGTAATGTAACTGCTTTCATTCTGCTCCCAATATTATTTCAAGTGAAGTGATCTTGTATGTAGCAGTGTTCATTATGTGGTGGTTACTTCCCATGGCTCCCAAGACAGAGTGCTGTCGGTATGGAAAGGAACCATGCTGTGAATTCCATGTATATATGACCTATTTCCTTCAAATGTGGTTGGGAGTAGCTACACCCTCAATTTAATGCTGTTTTAAAATAAGTATTTCCCTCTGTAAAAAGCTAGAATTATTAGGTACTTGTCTGCCTCAATTTCAAAGAACTGAGAAAAATGTCTAATACTCCTACTGAATTTGATCATAGCAACCCAAAACCAATTTTTTCTCCATTAAGATTCTACAATGCAGATTTGCACCAAAAAAAATGGAAACAGTGTACTGTACATTTTGCAGTATGGCCCTGTGAACTTTTGTGCATCAGTAATGAAAAAGTGGATAGGGTATTCAAAGAGACATGGTCTGTTGTTTCACCATTGCAACCTGCAGTGAAGCACAAAGGACCAGTGGCTCATCTCCATAATCTACGAAGTTGTACTGCAAAATATTTTCACAGGATACTTTTAAGAGACACACGGGGGCAGAGTTGAACTTCCAGTGAACATTTACTTGTTGCTTCCCCCCCCCCCCCGACCAAGTCACCACTGCAAAGGCACATCTGCTAAAGTGCCAATACAGAACTGGGCTGCAGATCATATTGTATTTAAGTATTATCTATTTTAAAGATTTTTATCATGCCTTTTGATTGTAATAGACACCAAGATGCTTTGCAATACCTGTTAAAACAAATTTAAAAGAGCAAGAATATCTATAGTAAGCAATAAACAGTCTAAAATAAATTAGTGATGCAAATTAACAGCAGCAAAAATACCAATACATTTGTTAGAGCTAAGCAGTGTTAATTGCTATTAAATTCTCAGGCAAACAGGACAGACTTGGCCTGGTGTCTAAAAGCTATTAATAGCAACACTACCTAACAGTATGAAGGGACGCGGGTGGTGCTGTGGTCTAAACCACTGTGCCCAGGGCTTGCAGATTGGAAGGTCGGCGGTTCGAATCCCTGTGACGGGGTGAGCTCCCATTGCTTGGCCCCTGCTCCTGCCAACCTAGCAGTTCGAAAGCACGCCAAAGTGCAAGTAGATAAATAAGTACGGGTCTGGCAGAAAGGTAAAAGGCGTTTCCGTGTGCTGCTCTGGTTCACCAGAAGCGGCCTAGTTGTGCTGGCCACATGACCCGGAAAAACTGTCTGCAGACAAACGTCAGCTCCCTCAGCCAGTAAAGTGAGATGAGCACCGCAACCCCAGAGTCGTTCGCAACTGGACTTAACTGTCAAGGGTCCTTTACCTTTACCTTTTTACCTAACAGTATAGCATTTTCAGAGCTTCAAATTGATTGACATGCATTATCTAGCTGAAATCCTTACAGCATCCTAAGTTACAGGACTGTCTGCCAGTCCATTTCTAGACACAATTCAAAGTGCTGGTTATGTCCTACAAATCCTTAAATAGCTTAAGACCAAGCTATCTCAAGTGCTGATATCCTCCCAAGATTTCATTCTATCTGTCCAACCAACATTTAACATGTACAGTGGTACCTCGGGTTAAGAACTTAATTCGTTCTGGAGGTCTGTTCTTAACCTGAAACTGTTCTTAACCTGAGGTACCACTTTAGCTAATGGGGCCTCCCGCTGCCGCCGTGGCGTGATTTCTGCTCTCATCCTGAAGCAAAGTTCTTAACCCGAGGTACTATTTCTGGGTTAGCGGAGTCTGTAACCTGAAGCGTCTGTAACCCGAGGTACCACTGTATTTGGTGAAAACTCAAAAAAAGGCCTTTCAGGGACTACATCCAGACTTTGGAGCTGTCTCCCAAGTAAGACTTGCCCAGACCCTTCATTGATGGCCATATGCAGGAAGGTAAAAACTATATTAAGCATGCATTTATTTTACTTTCCTAGGGCCAGCATGCAAACCATGTGCAGTTCCTAAATTAATTTCCACTTTTTTCCATGCATTATCTGTATGCTTATTAAGGAAACTTACAACCCTTGGATTATCACCAAAGGGGGGGAGCAACCATTACTACGAAAATGTACACACATCTCCTAGGAGTCTATTAGTGTTCTTACACAATTAAACTGCACTGCCCTTTTTGTTTATTGTGAATAAGTTCAACTACTGAGCTGATCTGAGGTGTGGAAAAAGCACTTTTGGTATGACATTTGCATACACAACTCCAAATGGTAGAAAGGTGTTTATTGTTAATGCACAAAATGCATCATTATTTAACACTGTGCACAACATGTTAGCAATGCCTTGGGTCCATACCAGAAACACAAATTCTACTTTTTAAGAGTGAAGATCAGAGAAGTTGAAGCTATATCTCTGTAAGTATCACAAGAGTAAACAGCAGTTACTGAAGACCTGAATCGCCTTTGCCTTGCTTTCCCTCTGCCATTGCATTATTGCACTGCCAACAAGTCAGGTCTGACAGAATATAGCAATAAGAAATGTATTGGCTTTTAACATAACATTGAATCCAAATATTAGAACACCTAACCTGGTTTTATTAGTAAATCATAAAACTGGATGGTGAAGCCTGAATCTAGGCATTTGGCACTTTGAAATGTTGGCATGTATCAGCTGGATTCTTTACTACATTCTATGAGGGCCTTTGAAAGATTTGTGCATTCCAGCCCTAAAAAATGCCAAGCAATAAATTAACAGGGAAAGGGAATTAAGGAATTCTTCACATTATAACCAAGCTCTTCATTTTGCTTAAGAGCAGCCTTTTGCTTCAGTATTCATGTATTACTTGAGCAAAGAATAACTTCCATGTCCACTGATTTCTTACACAGGAAAATAAAACATGTATTTCCACTACATAGCCTGAAACCTGGGAATTGCCTGGCTGGTTCAAATCAGTGTGTGAAATTCAGCCACTCCCTGCTCTCATTGTTACAATGGTCAGTGGTCATCTATTAAACATTAAAAGATATATCAAGATATCAAGCCTTTTGGGTTATAGATACTAGAGCAGGGATGGGTGACTTCTATCATGCTAGAACCATCAGCTGCAGACCCTTCAAGTTTCCCTATTTTCCAGGGACATCCCTGATTTAGAGACGCCATCCCAGTTTCTGGTTTGATTCCAGAATGTCCCACTTTTCCTTAGGATGTCCCTATTTTCATTTGAGAAATGTGGGAGAACATGGTAAAGGTAAAGGGACCCCTGACCATTAGGTCCAGTTGTGGCCGACTCTGGGGTTGCAGAGCTCATCTCACTTTATTGGCCAAGGGAGCCTGCGTACAGCTTCTGGGTCATGTGGCCAGCATGACTAAGCCGCTTCTGGTGAACCAGAGCAGCACACGGAAACACCGTTTACCTTTCCGCCGGAGTGGTACCTATTTATCTACTTGCACTTTGACGTGCTTTCGAACTACTAGGTTGGCAGGAGCAGGGACTGAACAACGGGAGCTCACCCTGTTGCGGGGATTCGAACCGCCGACCTTCTGATCAGCAAGTCCTAGGCTCTATGGTTTAACCCACAGCGACACCCGCATCCCTCGGAGAACATGGTAGGATGTCCCTATTTTCATGGGAGAAATGTTGGAGGATATGGAGTTATCTGACCCCCGAGCCGTCTGAAGGCAATCCTGTATAAGGAAGGTTTTTTAAAATGTTTACTGTTCTACTATTTTTTATATACGTTGGAAGCTGCCCAGAGTGGCTGGGGCAATCCAGCAAGATGTGTGGGATATAAATAGTTCTTTTTGCATCTTTTAAGGAACTGATATACTAAAACATCCAGAGTCCTCCTTAGCTATGGAGATCAAGATCATGAACTAGTGGGAGGCTCTCTGATGCTTAGACTAAAAGAAAACATAGAAGGAAATGAGTTTCACTGCAGTCTTCTGCACTATTAGATAGAGAAATGAAGTCAGCAAATGAACTCAGCACTTCTAAAGAGAATTTCACTGTCACTGCTCCAGTAAAAGCAGCTATTATACCAGACACCACTTCTGTGTGACAGCTTCTGCTGGCAAATACAAACTGAACAATTTGTCCTCTTCCACAAGCCATGCCAACCAGTCTGGAAAATGGAGGAAGATAATATTAATCTACCTACCTAACACATGGAAGTATTTCTGAATTTCTTTAAAGATCTAAACGACTCCATAAAACTTGACATTTGATAAAGACCAGTACATTAAGCTGCAGTGTAGTGTTTGGATTCCATTCATTTTTTGAGGGCTTGAAATATTGAGGTTTATTCAAATTCATCTACAGTACTAACAATAACTAGACATCAGAAACCAAGTTTTGGCTAGCTCTGGTGAAACAGTATGTGGAAATAATCTGCTACCCTTGCTATTAACACAAAGGAGCACATATAGCCCCCATCATGCCTGCCTTTTTTTATTTTTTGTCCAGAAATGCTGACCATTTGCTTTCCTAATACCAGCTATACCATTAATTGGCAATGGTTCACACCTACCACTAAACTGCAGTTTCACACCTACCACTAAACCACAGTTTAGCAAACTCTTGGACTGGGGTATTGTTTGGGGTTTTTGGGGGGGGGGATGTTGCTGTTCTTGATGTTAGTTTTTAGTATTTTTATTTTAGATTTTGTGATTTATATAGAAATTGTTCAGTTTAGCTGTGTATTTTTTGATGTTTTGTTTATGACTACTTTTTAATGTTGCAGTTACATATTTTTTCATGCTATAAGCTGCCTTGAGCATGGTTTGAACTGTGGAAAGGTGACATACAAATACAATTGTGTATGTATATATTATGAGGACAAACTTCAATGAGCCTTAGGGCTTGCCTGTTCCCAGCTGCCTTCATCCAAAGCGGTGACAAGGAGGTTGGAAACTTGTGCTTATGTTTTAGATTAACCACAATTCAGCGATATGTCTGTACCCTGAACTATTATTGAAACAAGCCAGCTTCTTAAACCAACTCATGAAGGGTGATCAGAATGGTGATAGCAGGTGGACGGCACTCATTCCCATAATTAAAGCTTGCAGGAGGATAGGACTGAATCCCAATATTACTTACAGTAACAGCCTCTTTCAATGGATGCTTCCAGAATATCACTACTGTGAGGGAGGAAATCAAGTGTGTAACGGAACTTTAGGTTTGCTCAGTTAAAGTGGATTAAAGGATTCTGTCACCATAGCACAACAAATCCACTCTAAAAAAAGAATCAGACTTTTTGTGAATCGGAAAGTAATGATGAAATATACTGGAAAAAGTGGGACGAATAAATGACTAATAGGAAGACATATAAATACTCCACAAGCCAATCAGGATAAATTCAGGACAAATGTTCCTTGTCGTATCACCATCCAAGAAAAAAGTCAGAACAAATACTCAGTAAAGACTGGATATAAATGAACTACATAAGCTTCATGCAAGCAAATGAGGATGAATGCCCAAAAATAGGTCATCTGGAGCGGCCCCAAACACAGGACAAAAGGTCCACAATTAGGGTAGTAAAACCCCAGAAAATGAAGAAAACACTTGAAGCAGGTACAGGCAGACACCAAAAATAAAAAAGGAGGCAGCCTTCAAGAACAAGCCAACAAGGATGCTGCTCAAATTACTTCTCCATATGCAGAACAGCAGATACTGGCCTTTCTCTTGAATAATGCAATCTGCACAGTATTTCATCATTGTACAATGAGTGCATGAATGGGAGAAGTATCTGGGTGTTATAGAATGTTGATCAGATCTGTCCTTCTGTACCTTACTGCCACTCCCTGCTTTCCCCAAACCCACCATCCGAAGCATCTGCTTCACTTTGCCTAATGGTAGGGTCAACATGGTAAATGGATAAATAAGAAGACAGATATTGGGAGGATCAGAACGCACTTGGGTGCAAGAGGACAAGAAGAGGGCATGGGAAGCATTTGCCAAGGCCTCTATAACCATTTCATTTTTGTCCAAGATGGCAGTGGATGTGCCTGTAGCCCGTGATTGGAACCTGTTGGGTGATCTCTGTTTACAAAACATAATGAAAAAGAAAACAAAAGCAACATCAGGTAAGAGGTACTTTATTATCATTGTTGGCAGAAACAATTCACCAACATGCTCAACCATTACCCCTTAAATCCACCTCAAAGAGGACATTTTGACCAATGAAAATGCTGATGAGGTTCAAGAGCTTATTGTTACCTCTTACGGACTTAACTTTTGTGTTTCATTTACTAGGCTGAGAGCCAACACAGCAGCTTTCATGAATATCAAAATCCATGCTCTTTTCTAGCCAGGCGTGTGTGAAATTATTCATCTCATCACTTGATAATGGAGCTAATTGTTCCCAAACTCCTTGATGGTATCTATAAAAACAGATTACCAGGTGGGGGGAAATTACTCACAGTTTCATTGCTTAACCATTCCTCATACTTAACACTGAAAGAATCCAGAGATCCCTGGTAGTTCTTACAGCAGGAACAGGGGAGGGGTGTTTTTGGTTGTTTTGTACAAGTCCTGACAGCTGGCATTTTGCATGCTCTGATACACCACAGGGTTCTTTTCACCCATACATGCCTTGTTTTTGAAAGGTGCTGTGCACATCAGCATCTTTGGGATTTGGAAGATTTATCCCCACCAGCTGCTATATGGCAACAACGGAGGAACCAAGGCAGAAAAAGGAGCCAGCATAATGAGACCAAAAGAGTATTAGGAATTACTGAAATGAGAAACAATTGCTTCGGTAAGAGCACACGGACTTTAAAATTGCAAATCTTTACCATTTCAACTTGCCTAATTGCTGCTACAGTTGATTTCCTTTCACTTAATAAATCAGAGTAGATTGAATTCCACAGAAAAGTTAATTACCTCAAATGACACTTGAAGAGGTAATAGATACACACTCTCCCATACCAAAAAAAAAGTTCTTCCCATTGAAATCAATGGGAAACTTAATTTATCTCAATTCCTTTCCTGCCCTATTCTTTTCTCAATGCACCGTAACCAAAACCGTGTCAGTTACAGTGAGTTGGAAGATGTCCAATAAGCTTCATGTTTGAACAAAGTTTTGAATCTGACTCTTCTGTGGTCAAACCCAACATTCCATCTCGCAGCTCCCACCTGGCACTTAAGCTCACTTAACAGGACGTGCTTTCCTTTCCCTTTCCTTCAGATAGTTTCTGCACAGCTGTTACTGCTCTTCCTCTTTTTATCTTGTTTCATTCAGTGTATACAAGCCTCTCCAAAATGCATGTGGAGGGCATTTGGAGCAGATATTACAAAACCTGAGGAAATTCCAAAAGCTGTCCTTCCTATTAACATAATCTCATTTGTTTATCTTGACTTTCTCCTTACTTCTCCCCAGATCCTAAACACTGAATCGTAAAAGCAAGGCATCAATCAGTGAAAACCACGTTCACAACATGGTTAAGATGCAGTACAGAATGAAGTCTTGACACTTGACAAATGGCAACGTTCTGCAACGTTCTGAAATTTCAAGCCTAATATCCTAGTACTTAGAAGAATTAAATGAAGCAATTACTGCAAATCTAGTAAACACCCAGCTGCTTTCTGTAAGGTAGTGTTGCTGCTGCTACTTCAACAGGGTGAAAAATGACTGGGAACCCTTCAGAATTCTTATACAGTGATACCTCGGGTTACATACGCTTCAAGTTACATACGCTTCAGGTTACAGACTCTGCTAAACCAGAAATATTACCTCGGGTTAAGAACTTTGCTTCAGGATGAAAACAGAAATTGCGCAGCGGCAGCGGGAGACCCCATTAGCTAAAGTGGTGCTTCAGGTTAAGTACAGTTTCAGGTTAAGAACGAACCTCCGGAACGAATTAAGTTCTTAACCCGAGGTACCACTGTACATGAAATCAATGAAAAGTGGTGGTGCTGCAGGCCTGCCAGCTTTGTGCTAACCCCAAGGCAGCTTCCAAATTAAGATGGGCTGAAACACAGAATTTCCACAAGTCAAGATGGATGCAATAGCATGGATGCTATTGTCTCCTTTTTCCATCCTTTCTCATGTGTTCTTTTTACACATGGATAGTTCTGAAGAACTAGCTATAGCAAATCAGCTAGGACACCTGAACACATAAGAAGATGGGAAATCTAGCTAGGATTAATCATTATTAGCACCGGTGCAGAAGTTAACAGTGAATCATGAATATGGTTAATAAAGGACTGCCGGGGGAAGGGAGGTTTGCACTGGATGGGAAAAGATAGCTCTTGATTTTGATACCGCTATGCAGGGAAGCAACACTGACTACAATGAAAATTATTTTTGTTGAAACTTTTTCTTTACAATCATAGATACTGACAATGAAGGAAGAGTTTAATGTCACAAACCAAGAAACACAAAGAAGTTATATGTAGCAGTACAGGAAATGAAGAGGTCCCCAAGTGTTTTGACTTGTGCTAGCTCTTCATCAGCTGACCCCCTGAGATGCTTACTTCCCCCCTATAGTTTTCAAGAGGAGCTGCATGACACCCATATCCTGCAATGAGTTACAGCAACAAGTCATTCTCTAGGGGTGGTTTTCAACTAAATTTTACTCAAAGCAGACCCACTGAAATTAATGAGTCCAATTTAGCCATGTACATTAATTTCAGTGGGTCTACTTTGAGTAAAATTGATTTGCATACCACCTGGAGTATCTAAGAGGGCTAACTAAGCCATTTTACCACAGGATTTCCAGACAATACTATCTTAAATGATACCAGAACAGGAATTCCATTGAGGAAATGGATAACAAATGCCACAGTAACACTTTCCCCATTTAATCAGAGATTCCTAGGCTTTCTCATGTCAAATTTATGGTGCGGGAACTGCTGCAACAAACTGCCTTCACATATTGCTATTGCAATGGCAATGTCAGAAGCCATGGGCTACACTGATATTTTTTCTGACCTCAATGTTTCCTCCTTCACCAAATGAGGTGATGCAGGTGTGAAGGAACCTGAACCAATGTGGCCCATGGCTTCTGGTATTACTTTCATTGCATGAAAAGGAGCAACAATACAGTGGCTTCCATTCTTCAAATGCCAAGGTTCCCAGAGACCAAAGGCACACAGATAAATACTCTATTCCTGAAGCGCTATATGGTCAGCCCTTACTGTACAGAGCAATGAAATCTAAAATGCGAACGCCCTGATCTTACTGAATACTTCATTCCTTGGAAGAATCGCAAGTGTCTGCTTGTTCTTGCAAAATGCTTCAGCCTCAAAGAGAGCCTAACTATGTGGAACGGCAGAGGAATTTAGATTTCATAAAACTTCCCATTGCTCTGAACTGTTCAGCTGGCTGTCACAGCATGAGCAAAGAACAACTTCTTTGTCTCTGTCACACTCCCAGCACTAGAACATAAAAATTCTCTCTGCTGTTATCAATCTGACTCGGAGTGCATTTCTTCCCATCATCACTTGAGCTTCCTTCCTTGTCACTTCATTAGTCACATGGTGACCTGTGAAGACCATGAAAAAGTAAAGGCCATATAGGTTTCAGGCTCCCAGTGTCTATGGATAAGTGATTTTTTATAATATATCACTAAAGCTCAGTGACAGAAAAGCTCAGAAGACACATGACAACAATATCTTTCAGACCAGGCTGAAGGGAGGGAATAAAGGTTAATATGTCTCTATGGGCAGCTCATCAAGAAGCATCTCCAACCCTCTTCCCAGAGGACAAATGGAATATCATTTGTCCTTGTGTCCACTGACATTTATCGACAAAACTCAAGAATAATTATCCCAATATTTGTTGAGGTTACTTTTAAATATTTCATTCTAATCAAAGAAAAAAGGGCAGCTAAAAATGGTCTGAAACAGGGGGTGAGGGGAGGTAACACTATTCCTAAAAGGTCTTCCTGACAGAATATCGTGAACCATTTCAGTACGGAAAAATTTCTATGACCCAAGATCTGAAGCTATCACCTTTCCTTTCTCCTTACCCTGACCCCAACATTTAGCCAAATGTTATTTAGTTGTTTGCTGAAATCCTATCAAGTCTCCTGATTGCAGAGGTAAGTTTGAACATTGGATGTTTCCCATTGTGTTCTTCAGGGTCAAAAAGACTTGCTTGTTGGTAATGATTAATGTATGCATTTTTATGTTCTGAGCACATGAACATTTGTCAATGCAAAAAGAATATACAGTAGGAGGATGTTCTGTAAAATGAACACAATCATCTTAATTGATTTTATACTTCCCAATCCATTTTGTTGTGACACACACTTTCCTAAGGCTAAGATTTCACCTGTTGTAACATCCTTGCCTTTGCATCATTTGCAAAACAAATAATTACTATAAAATGCTTCTGCCATGGTCGGTTTAGTAAAATGAGGAAGATTGGGTGCAGTATTTTTAAAAAAAACCTGTAAAGAACTGAAAAATTATCTGAAAACTATAATAAATGTCAGTAAAGAAGGGTGTTATTTTAAAGTCTATTAATAAAATGCTTCAAGCCTCTGTATCACTTTCCCTGGTGCAATTTTACTGAGGTCAATGGACCTGAATTCACAACACCATTTTAATGTCTGTCTCCTGTCCTGCCTCTAACATTTAGCTATTAAGTGCCAATCCACAGGACGGATTTTTAAGAGTAATGTCATCACAGCTTGATTTCTCCAGTGGTTTTTGTAGGGTCAACCAATCTTGTAAATGCTACATCCATCATCTGTCGAGATAACAATTCACCACTTTCTGAAAATGAGGAGACAAACTTTGTAAAAGTTGAAAAAGGCCTGCTTGATTCCAAGGAATAAAAGTGATCATATGAACTGGTTCTGAACACCTCATACCACAATAGAACCAAGCTTAGTAATGATTATGTCCCACTGAAAATATATGGATTTAGGTTAATTATGACTAACATGTTCTACTGGTTTTAATGGGAACCTGTGCCCACATCTAAATTCTCAGTTGCTTAATCTGCTGTTTTCTGCATTTCTTTTGTTGCTTTTATCTGTGATAATTAACAGAAGGCGAACCAATAAAGTTTGCCAGCCCATTTCCATCCGTTTTGCAAACAACATAAAGTTTGTTCCATATTCATGTATTTAAGCATTTCAGACATGATCAAGAAGCAGGTAGTTTAAATTTTATTTCTGTGTTCGTTGCTAGGTAACTGTGGCTGGATAGAATTTGATTGGCTATGTATTCAAAACGCTTGCCAGAAATGTTAGTACACACAAACGGGGGGGGGGGGGGCAAGCAGGCAGACAGACAGACAGACCGACCGACAGACCAAAACTCAGATACTTAAGGATGCTTTCTTTGGAAATCAGAAAGGAGTGACAGGTCGTCAGCCTGCTTTGTCCCTCACAATGACCAGAATTCTGTAATTAGGAAGCAGAAATAATAGAAGAACACATAAGCAAAAACTCTGATTCAGTATCTTTATTAATAAGTCCTCTATGTATAAATAATGTGCTGTATTTTAACAAGGGTGAGAGGCATTTCATGAGGTTTATTTGCTCATTTTATAACAAGTACGGGTGAGCTTGAATTTCCAGCATTAAAAAACAACAGCAGTCCACAAAGCACTAACAAAACTCTTACAATCTATTTTGGCCTTTTTTTCAGCTGCTACTCCACTTTACCCTATCCTCTGCTGTTGTTCTGCCCAAAGAAAAATAAAACATTTTTCTTAAAGTCCAGCAGCATCAGAGAGATCATTACCTTCAAATCCTTCATTGTTTCACACTAAATTGGCCCAGTTGACACAGGATGACCAATCCATGTTCTATCCATCATCAGGACTATGCCTTGGGCTTAGTTCAAACCTTCATTTCTAATTCAAGCCAAGTTCAAGATACAATTGCAGTTCTAATTTGCAGGCATACAATTGTTTTTGGTAACCATCATTTGCCAAATGTGAACATAATTATGAGTTATGGTTATCATGAACCAGGACGAGGAAATCAGAGTGCACAAGGTAAGGAGGGAATACATGAGCCCTGGCAGCCAAACCATGGTTTGACTGTGAAATGTGAAAGGTAAATATGTAAGAAGAGCCTGATGGCTCAGACTAATGGCCCATCTAGTCCAGTATCTTCTTCTCACAGTAGTCAAACAAATGCCTATGGGAAACATGCTTGAGAACAAGAGCACTTCCTGCCTTACTGTAAAGCATAAGCCTTACTCAGAATACCAACAAAAGCCTACACAGCACAGACTATGTAGATACTGGATCAGAGCTCTAACTCTAGCTACCAGGAACCTCCTAAACTAGAGACACGAAAACCAGAAGTTTCTGAACTGGTATCCCTCAAGACTGTATTTCTGGACTGGATACCACTAAGGGTCTTATCATGTTCCAGTTGACCATCACAGTCAGAGTACCAAGTGAGAGATTATGGACAGGCAAGAGTGTCAGCTTCCAGGCTCGAGGGCTACCCCTTTAAGATACGGATGGTGGGTGAGTGTGCAAAAACATAAGAAGAGCCCTTCTGGATCAGGCCACTGGCTCATCAAGTCCATCATCCTGTTCTCATAATGGCCAGTCAAATGCCTATGGAAGCCTGCAAGCTGTACACCAGCATGGCAGCACTCTCCCCACTTGTTATTCCCAGAAACTTGTAACCAGAGGCATACCATCTCCGACACAGGAGGCAGGATACAGCTAAGGGTTTAAGTAACAGCAAACACATTTTTGTCCAGGGTGCTGAAGTATCTGACCCAGACCACCCTTGTTTCCCAATTCCAATTCCCATTGTGCAAGTGGATACACAGTGCTATGCTCTTGCTATATGTACCAACCTGCTATAACCAATGCAAGCCCTGTTTACGCAAAGCTCCTCCAAGACTCATCATGAAATGAAGACAGAAAACTAGAAAGCTCATACTGCATAAACAGGAAGCACAAGGACATTAAAGAGCATATTAAATAACATTTTGCTAATATTGTCTCTACACTCCTGTGCTACACATATAATGGATGTGGTATAGATAATCCTGTTTATTTAAGTGACACCATGGACATCCAAGACATTGAGGCAATGAAAGAAAAAGCAGATGAAAAGATGTGCTGCTTACATAAACGTACCATTGACATGAGACTGTGTGGGTGGCAGCAAGTAAATTTAGATCACTAGATAATTCTAACTCAGAAAATGTATTAGCTGAATTCAGTCTTCATTTTGGAAAGTAAAAATATTCAGATATGAAGTATCAGGTCTGATGCCTCCCAAAAGATTTGTGGGTTCATCTTCACCATTCTTGGCCTGACATCTTTGCCACCAGTTTTTCAAAAACTAGCACCATTGCATGTATGTACCTAAAAGAGCCAATAATTCATATTACTCAACAAGTAATTGTCAGTGTCATAGGGATGAGCTGGGACACTCAGTATATTTAGACTAGGCATAGGCAAACTCCAGCCCTCCAGATGTTTGGAATACAGTTCCATTATTCCTGACCACTGGTCCTGTTAGCTAGGGATGATGGAAATTGTAGTCCCAAACATCTGGCGGGCCAGAGTTTGCCTGTGCCAGATTTAGTAGTACTATATAAATTAACTTTTTTTTTGGAGTGGCCTAATTGAAACAGCACAGCCAAGCCAATTACAAGGACTACTCTATGATTATAATGGATACTTCAAGGTGTCAATCAATTAAGGATGGGCAGGATCCCCTAAGAATTAATGAGATCTCACTGCAGTTCCATGGTGCCTCAAACCTACATACAGCTGTCCATAATAACCCCATTCATAATGGTTTACCACTTAGGCCTCCCTACTGATTCTTCCTAATTTGGAATCTTCTTAAACACACACACAGCTACATTCTCTGGAGCACCGAAATAGCTAGGACTTTCTCTCACCAGCTTATTTTAGCAAACATAAATTAGCTATGGAAAAATATCCATGAGAAGGAAAGCTGCTCTTGAAGATGGTTGGTCAAAAAATAAAGTTACATTACAAAATTTATTAAAAATAAAATGTATGTGTTAAACTATTAAATCTACATAGATTCAATATTATTATTTTACTTTTATAGAATAAAAATATGCACACTATTGCTGTCAAACTTATCCACTACAAAGTCCAATTGAATTCAGTGGGAAGGACAAAGTGTGTTCTCCCTCATAGAGAGCACATGTTGCTGTGGGGTCTGCCAGGCCACCCCTCTGCTGCCAGGCAGGGTTAGAAAGATGGCCTGTGGCAACAATTGGATGATTGGGTTGCTGGGGTAATTTCTATGTTGCCAACTCGGTGGGAGGGATCAAACGTTTTATATTATGTGTATACAGCTTGGAGCTTTCTCTTTCGCTGCATGCACCAGATCACCCGCCCACCCGCCCTAATTTTAGGGCTTTTTGCGTTGATCTTGCTATGCCTGTCATGGGGTCGTCTGCCATTGGGGCAGGGGGCTGGTCGGAATTTTGTCCATCTGGCTGATTGTCTGGGCCATTTGGTTTTTGCCTGCTGCGTAGCAAATCGTCATAACTTGTAGGGTTGCGGTTAGGAATTGGTTATCAGATTGGTTGGAGGAGGGGTAGGGATTGGCTGTGCCTGCCCCTCCAATGCTGCTGCTGAAAGGGAATTCTGTTAAAGGAATCCAGGGGCTTGCCATGTTTTCGTCCGAATCCCTGGAATGGGGCTAGGGCCGGCAAGCCCCGGGGAGCATGTGGGGAGAGGTGAGGGCCTGTGGCTCAGCTCCATTTCTCTCCAATATTGTTTTCCCTTACTGGCTTTCGCTGAAATCCAGAAGTCAGTTCTGTCCCCGGGCGGGCGGACAGATAGTTATAACCATTGCCTAAGCAACCACTTTATGTATTTTAATAAAGTTGTGGCGATAATTATGCCAAAAACCTTAAACAAAAATTATGTGTGAGTTGTGAGTTATTTGAGGGGTGGCTTGGGGACCTCAACACGCAACTGAGAAATCATACATAGCAGCCTTCCCAACCTGGTCTCCTCCAGATGTTTTGGATTACAACTCCCATCAGATCCAACCAGCAGAACCAATGATCAGGGATGGTGAGAGTTAAGTTCAACAACATTCAAAGGGTGCCAGGTAGGGGAAAGCTGATCTTGTAGACTGGTCTGGAAGTGCAATACTTTTCCAGAACAGTAGTCCAGATAAGTATTTAGTTATTTTTTAAAAAATGAATCTATTTATTAGAAAGAATGGTGTGTATAGTTTCGGTGAAGAAAAGCTTGACACACTTCTGAAAGTAACATTGGCCACAGTACAAATTTACTTACTTGCAAGTGTCAACCTAAATCCTTGAAGCTTACTGCATTGCAGTGGCTGTGTTATTATCTTTGTGCAGAAACAAAGAGATCAGATGAGAGAGATCTCAAAAGTAAGAAAAAAATGACAGGTTAGCAATGAAAGCTAAGTGTTCAACAGCTAAAAGGTTCATCCCCCCTCCTTTATTAAGGGCTTTGTCTCCAGGCAAAATTTATTTTTAAAACACAGCAATCACTATATATTGCTATACAGACTGAGTAATGGAAGTCTCTAGTAAGAATGGGGATAAGGAGAAGCACCTTTTACTCCCCTTCTGTAGCTCAGTGATTTATGGGCACGAGCCAAATTCCATTAAGGATTTCAGGCTTAAGATTGGGTCCTGATTTAAATATGCTCCTAGATTACTAAAACTGCATACCTATGTGGTGACCGCTTCACTTGGCTGTATGCTTAAAATAGGGCTCTCAGGTGTAATGTTAGCATGCTGCCATGGATCACTAGCCCAGCCAGTTGTCCCACTAACATGTTAATGCAAATGCATAGCAGCTGGATTTAAACATTAAGATGGATTGTTGGATATAGGTTTAGTTTTAGGGATGGCTCTTTAGCATTAGATTACCATGAGGATTGCTTCCTTGAAAAAGCTGAGTGCCGCTGAAATAAATGTGTATCAATGTACAGAGCGTCCTTTGAGGACATAAGGTTCTGATGGATCTGACCACAGGTACCCACTAGTTCATCATCCTCTGAATCACCCCAAGATCTTCAGGTGAAAGGCAGTATACAATTGTAAATAATAATAATAATAATAATAATAATAATAATAATAATAAACATCCTGTTCGCTACAGTGGCCATTTGTGCCACAGTGGGTTGCTCTGCATTGAAGTTCCCAGGGTTTGAAATGCTTTGAAGCACAAAATTTACTTTCTGAACTCTGGAAAAGCATTTATCAGGTTATGAAACGTATTATATGGACTGATTGCTGCCGTGGAACTAGTTTTTAAATGGCAATTTCAGAAAACAGAATGTGTGACCAATAACATTGAGGGAGAAGTTTGCTTCAGATTGCATTTCAGTGAATCAATTTGAAACAAACAAAACACAGCCATCCTTAGAAATTCAAGCTTCTCCAAATTTTGCAATGCAGTTTTCTAGCCAAGTAATGTGTACAAAAAATGATATGCTAATGTGCATATATTAGTGAAAATAACACACAAAAATGCATTATGTTAGGGGGCATTGCTTTACAAAAGTCTCTTAGGCAAAAGAGAAGTTTGATAATTAATTCTCATGCTGACTTTAAAAAGAAAACAAATCTCAAATTGATGTAGGAAAACTGAACCTAAGAATGGAAAATATGAGAAACTGAAATAAATTGAAATTGATAAATTTGCCCATCCCAGTTAACCGTCAGTCCCCTTACTAAACTGTTCCAGAAGTCTTCAGAACAGAACCATTGTCTATAGTGGTTGGAAAGTCTCAATGTTCTAACATTCTGATTTCTGATTATCTTTATTTGTACATTATATATTTTAATTATTGAGTATTTATCCATAGTGGTCCCTCTGCCTCTTGATGCTTAATACCTGATTCGGTGGAATATTATTTGAGAAATAATACACTCCAAAATATTCAGTTGTATGATCTGTATTCATGTTCTTATTTTGTTCAGGGACAAAACCAGGATTACCAAAGTTTTGCATTTCTTTTCTTTGTTTAACAATGAAATATGGCCTTGGTTAGTCTGCATAAGAAGAGAAGTTCAAGTGTGGGGGGAAAGGCATATTTGTTTTGCTCTCACCAATAAGAAAAACAAACAAAATATGAGGGCAAAGAAAAAGTGACAGAGCAGGAAAGAAGAATGATGGCATACATGACATATCTCCTTGAAACACAAGTTCTATTACAAATTCATTTCCTTCCTATCTTTTATGGTATTACAGCATAGTCCTGCCTAGATCAAAGCCTAGAAGTTATTTAAAATAGTACTTTCTCACACAAGGACCAGGAAAAGTGGCAAAAAGAAAAAGAAAATATTTTAAAGCAATCTCAACAATATAATGAATGTATTTTTAAAAAACAAAAAATGGGGATTGCTTTCCATAATGACTGTGCTTAGCAGTGCAGTACCAGGGAGCATAACACAGAACTTAAACAATGTAGTGATTGTCATAATCAGTGCTTTTTTTCCTTAAAAAATGTTTAGGGTTCTCTCATTTTCCTCCTCATATTGAAATACTGCCCCTCAATGAGGCTAAACTTAGATTCACAAAATGTTTAGGGGTATGCATACCCCCAGAAAAAAGCACTGGTCACAATATGTTCTTTTGCTGCATTTCAATACAGCACTATATTTTACTATATTTTACTATATTTTAAATGCTTTCACAAATGATGAATGATGATTTTTAGAATATTGTTTTAGATTACCATACTGGGGATTGGATCCAAAGGTGCAGCCTTTGGGGCTATTCTAAAGGCCTAAAAAGCAAGCCCATAACAAAAATGTTCTGGTAAAGAGGTCTTAGAGGGTGGAAAATCAATACAAAAAAGCGAGAAAATAGGTACAGGTGGCCTAAATATTTATTTGTTAGTAAACTATTGAGTAGAATACTGCCTCCATGCCATTCTAAGGTTGCGGGTCGCGGTGTTAGTTATAAATGGGTGGTGAAAATGAAGGAAAGGGTCCACATTAGGCAACATTTAAAAAGAAAAAAAATCTAATATCTAATCCTCTCCGAATTTCACATGAATATCTACTATATTACACTTTTTAATTCTTATTTTTCTTCAATGTAATTTTGCATGTTTACAAAACTGTACAATTAACATGTGTCCTATATGGAACAATTACTAAGTGTAAGTTGTTCGTATTTGCTGAAGAAAAATAGAGATTTGAAATGCTTCGGACAGAAGCTGCAAAGTATATTAACAAATGCAACTGTGTTTCCCCACACCCCATTCCTCACTCCTACCCCACAGTGATGCAATCTGCCTCCTCTGTAGCAATGTCCTAGCTATAGGACTCTTTCTACGGATTAAAGTTTCTTAAATGTGTTTTTTTTTAAAGCACAAAGAAACAACCTTTCTTCCTGATAAGAGGAGATTTAGTAATCTTTGTGTTTTCAAAGAGTTATGTGGATTTAGCCATATGATTCCCATTAGTGTCAATAGGAGCCATGCCGATTAATCCCAAAGAGTTATTTGAAAAGATGGAGTTGGTATGGCTAGATCACAAGAGCATCATATCTAATAGAGAATCAACTTCTAACTGATTTTTACTTGACAAAGCACTCCAATAACATTTGGAAGCGGTGCAAAGTCAGACTGTCAGCGGTTAAAAAACAAAAACATTTGTTGGACCAGACCTGTAAATCTTACTCCATAAACCTATGAAATATTTTAGTAGGCATGGTCTGTAGGTATGTAAAGAAGTCAGCTGTATCTAACTTATGCATTGCTGGCTCTTGACTGTTGCGATACACTCTTGATTAATGCTTTTTATACATTGTGGCTATTCCAAGTCACTGGAATTTGCACCATCCATCCTACCAGTTGGAGAGAAGCTAATTTTTTTAATCTGGATAGAGAGAAATGGCAAGAAGCAGCCTGGAAGAGATTCATGGTCATGCTCTTGTTTTTGAGAAGCTGATGCTGCTTCAGAATTAGTTCTAGTGTTGTCTGGGCCTGTCTGCCTGCTCTCCCACTTTGTAAAATACCCATGAAAAGGCATTATATAAGCACCATCTCTGTGTGCAGATCCAAATATGTAGTTGCTTCCATATTTAATATGGGTCAAGTGCAACACTCTTTATCCACATAGGTAAAGGTAAAGATACCCCTGACCGTTAGGTCCAGTCGTGGATGACTCTGGGGTTGCGGCGCTCATCTCGCTCTATAGGCCGAGGCAGCTGGCGTTTGTCCGCAGACAGCTTCCGAGTGTGGCCAGCATGACTAAGCCAACTAGCAGGCCCAGAGAGGGCAGAAAAGGAACCACAAGGACCGTGGCAGGTTATAATTGTTGTGAACTGCCTTAGATCTACAGATGAAGGGACGTGTACAAATTTAATAAAAATAAATCATGATCCTGCTCCCCTATCCTGCATTGACTCAACTAACCTAAAGCCTCATCTGAATCAACCTACTGACAATGCCAACAACTCACATATAGACATACAAATATTGTTTTTCTTTTTAAAAAAAATTGATTGTGTGCTCCAGAACAATGAGCTGATTATGAAACAAGCAGGGGGTACATACAATAACTGGATGCAAAATTATAGTTCTAAATAAATACAGATTAAAAAAATGAAAGGCTCATAAGGAGAGCTCTGCTTTATCAGATCAAAAGTCCATAGGTCTATGTACCTATGATGCCAACTAGATGAATATGGGATGCATCTTCACCACTTGATTCCCAGCAACCTTAAGAGGCATATTTAGACACAACTGGCCTTGTCATGAGTTATGTAGAATCATGTGGGCTTACGCACCAGATCCAAAGGATGCTACCTGAACGGCCACTTACAAGGCACAACTGACTGCGTTGCCAGTCACCACTGTGTCGATGCTTCAGCCCTTCTGACTGCCATTCCTCAGCTCCTTCCCTCTTGCTCATTCGCTCACTGCTGAGAAAGTAGCAGCAGTCAGATATTCCAGGCCTCACTCTGAGTGAGGCACTGTAGGTGAAGAGACCTATGGAGCATCTTCATAACCACTGCTTTGCCACGACATCACCTAATTACTATTTAAAGCTATTAGACGGTGAGGAGTTAAAATCTATCTATCTATCTAGTCCACAGCCACCTCACTTACAATCCCTCACTCTGAGAAAGGAACCCTGAGATTGTGACATGGAAAGGCTGCACAATCACCATTTTCTTGGCAGTGAATTGTGGAGGAAGATGAAAGAGGCAGCAGCTGAGGTCAGGAGGAGAAGGCAATAGGGGGGGGGGAGGAGATGCAGTGGTAGGTAGTGGTAGGTGGGGCTGCCCTTGAGACTGACCCAGAAACACCAGCGGGTGCAGAATGCTGCAGCGAGACTCCTTACGGGGTCTTCGCTGCGAGATCACATTCACCCGGTGCTATACCAGCTGCACTGGCTCCCGGTGGAGTACAGGATCAGGTTTAAGGTGCTGGTTTTAACCTTTAAAGCCCTATACGGCCTAGGACCCTCGTACCTACGGGACTGCCTCTCCTGGTATGCCCCACAGAGAAACTTACGGTCTTCAAATAAAAACATCTTGAAGGTCCCAGGCCAAAGAGAAGTTAGGCTGGCCTCAACTAGAGCCAGGGCTTTTTCGGCTGTGGCTCCGACCTGGTGGAACACTCTGTCACAAGAGACTAGGGCCCTGCGGGACTTGACATCTTTCCGCAGGGCCTGCAAGACAGAGCTGTTCCGCCAGGCCTTTGGCCAGGGCACAGCCTGACTGACTCCCTCCCTCGGCAATCTTCGCGGAGCTCTGGCCCAATGGTGGCCAGTGGCTTGAATTTAACTAATTTTATAATGAATGATTTTAGAGTGTTGTTTGTGCTGTACTTTTGTACTGTTTTATTGTTGTTAGCCGCCCTGAGCCCAGCTTCGGCTGGGGAGGGCGGGATATAAATAAAATTTATTATTATTATTATTATTAGGTAGGAACACCCTCCGGAGATGCAATGTCTTGCACAAACTTTGTTTTTAGATTTCGAGAAGCAGGTGTACTTGGGAACAGGTTACCTGGCTGTTGTTCCCCAGTAAGCTGCAGCTAGATATAGTAACTTCGTTGTGTTTTGTTTTGTATTTTTGGTATTCTATTTATATAATTAAAGGAGGGGGTGTTCCAAGGCAATGCTTATGTTCTTAAGATTTCTTGTATGATGACAAATAGTTTGCACATTGCCTAACAAGATTTCTCAAAGCAACAGCTGTTATGCATACATGCGGCATTGATATCAAACACCTCAACTTAGAAGTCAATACACAGATACTAATGATTAGGTTTTATTATTTAGACAGTGTATATCTGAAGGGAGTGGTTGGGCGGGGTTTATTTATTTAAGGTTGTCAATCACCCACTATTTTACCTACACTTTCGTATTTTTCTTTTGGGTGTGTTATCTGGTTTTTTGTTGAATACACCAGAGCTCGAAGATCCCCCCCCCCTTTAACCTACCTTCCTTAATTAGAGCAAACTCCCTGATGTGATGTGATCTAATCTGCCCAAAACTCCTCAAGCCCCTACTTCCAAATGCATCCACATCACTGGCTCTCCCCAGCAGGCAATGCCATATTCCTTGGTTTTATTAACTGACCAGATATTCTTGGAATCAAACTCGTCTAGTGCAGGAAATCTTGTCCAGTTTAAATACATGATGATCTATGAAGCAGTAACAAGTCCTGGGCCAATATACCTTCAAGGTCTCTCTCTTATTTTGTTTGCCTGGGCAATTTATTCATAACTTGAATTTAAACCAGATTTCCCAGTTGCATCAGAACATCTAAGTCCACCTTAGGCTTATTGTGAAGGCATGCCTTTTGTCAGAAGCAGAGTGGTTATGTTTTAAGCTCCAGTATCTCTCTCTCTCATACACACTTTAATTCTTCTTGTACAAATTAATCCCTATTTGGGATTATGCTGCATATCAGCTTCAATCACAATGCAATAGCTTGAATGGATTGTGAATCAGGCTGATGGAAGCTGGAGCCCCCCCACCCCCCCCTCATGTAAGCTAAGGAGAGGAAATAAACATTTCTCAGTTGCCTTTATTTTTAGAGTAATAAAAAAGGGCTGCTGAGGATTTCCCTAAACAGCATGTGAATGGATGTGAATGAATGTGAAAAGAGAACTGAGTGTGAAAAGATACAGCCTTAAATAGGTGCTGCCTCATTTGCATTCTATTTACAAAAAAAGATAGTTGCTTCTTGACAGTTTGCTGCTGGCTGACATCTTGGTGCGCTAGAATGACCTTAATTATGTACAGATTCCCTTTACGTCATTATTTGAGCACAAATATTTTTTTAAAAAAACAAACAAAAAAACCCACACATTTATTTAACACTTAGCATGTGCTGACCATTCTGTTCTGCAAAAAAGCATTCCCTGATTTGGGTGTAAAAAAATAAATATATTGCAAAGCTTTGGTTTCTTCCGTTTGAGGGATTTACTGCAAATCTCACACAGAGCTCTAGAACACTCAGAAAGCACTGAGAAAGCAGAGCGGAAGTGTGAGAGTATTATTTAGACAAGATGTTCCTGCTATGTTGAAAATGGGACGAAATGCTAAGATTTAGCAGTTTAACACCACAAAAGGAAGCTTACACCCCAACACAGCAACGTGCCACTAGTAAGCAGTGCCCTGGTTCCTTCTGAAAACACAAGCAGTAAGAATATGCCAACATCACACTGATGACTGCAATATGCTTTGAAGTCAGGTACTAATACAATTATTATGGGCTTGAATGACGCACCCTGAAACTAAAAGCAACTAAACACATACAATATGATATTATTATTTTTCTCTCTCCCCCCCCACCCCCACCCCTTCAGCTAATTATATGCTTCCCTAAGTTTAGGTTTTGTGCTTTATTTTCTTCCCACCTACACACAAGCAGTAAAGCCATAGAGGAAACATGCTGAAGCAGAGGCTTGAAGTTTGATGCAGGCCTTCCCAGTCAAGCATAGATGCTTACCAAGGGGAGTGTGAGCTGTTCCCTTGTCTCCAGCCCAATGGATCAGGAAACAGAAGCCCTTCTAGAAGTTATGGTAAACATGTGCACAGGAAGGGAGGTATGGTAGTGCATAAACTATATGCGTGTAGGTTCTGCACCTATACTTCAAACCCCTTCTCAGCCCGCCCCCCACAAAAAGAGTGCATTCCACAATCACAATGTTATTTGAACACCTGCACACTCTTCCACAACTATGCTGAATGTTCCCAAGATATGGGATCAGGGGCAGGTGGCTTCAACATCAGGACAGGTTGGCATCCCGGGGCAGCTGCCAGAACCCTGGCACTCCTGCAGAGTCCACAGCTGATAACCTCTCTAGGTTCTCCTTTAAACTATTTTTTCCAGCCTGATGCTCTTAGTAGATCTTGTTGGCCACTATCTTAATTTCTCACAGTGCCCAAGAATGATCTTACCTTAGGAATACTGCAGGAAATTGAAATGAGAGCTAGTGTCGGTTTCCCAATGCTGCTTAGAGCACACCTCAGAGCACTGCTGCTGCCACCTTCAGCAGCACCAGAAAACCCACTATTGCACTGATTAAGGAAGGGCACTTTGCCCTTCAAGCCTGGAACTGGCCCTGATGCTCATATTCTGTTACATACACTGTACCATTATGTTACATACTGTACCATTCAATAAGGGCCGGAATGTCAGTGCATTCTAAGGCAGAGCCTTGGATTGCAAGTTTACCGCCTTTACCCTATTATTCAAGTAGCAATATTTCTTGGGGAGGGGATGCAGCTTGTGTGGCGAGGCCCAGGGCCCCAAAGTTCCCCTTAGATAATAAACACATGGCCACAAATATTTTGAGTTAATGGGATAAATAAGGCCACAACTTTATTGGTTACAGACATGAGTGGTTTGGCTTAGGCGTTTGGGTGAAGCCAGACTATATCCTGATTCTCCTGCCCATCTGCAGGAAGTCTCTAAAGGGTCAACCACAGGGAAGGGGAGCCCTAAGATATACATCAATTAAGAGCACCCCCAGGGTCACTGATGGGGTCGTGGCATGGTCCTAGCCCACGCCCAGACTTCGGACAGGATCCACACCCCCGGATCCCTTTAACACGATACCCTTAATGAGGAGGGGCAGGCAGAGGCAACAACCTCCCCTCCATGAACCAGGCTTACCCAGTGCCTAACCGCCTAACCTTACAAAGTTGCTACAAGGTAGGTGAAAACCAAATGGCTGGTGCCAATTTGCCAAGTGGAAAAATTCCTACCTGGCCTCAACAATAAGGTAACTGACATAGCAAGGCCGAAGTCTTTACCCTATTGTTCAAGTAGCAATATTTCTTGGGGAGGGGGTGCAGCTTTCCAGAGTGGCCATGGTTTAGGAACTTCTGTAGATTGCAGCCTGCTTTCAGCCTGCTGTGTGGGGAGGTGGACCCATTATTGCCTCTTGAATGACCTCTGTTAACTGTTCCATCAGTTTCCAGTTCCACATAACTGTAGAGCTGAAAGGGATCACAAGGTCATCGGAATCAATTGAATAATTGAAGTTGATTCCACAAAAAAGGACAAGATACAATACCAAACACCTCCCTAGGAACTGCCATCATAATAGTTGTCCTAAATACAAGTGACTTTATTTTCAAAGTCTTATGCAAACATGCCACAGTGGGCCTTTGAAGGATCCAGAGGTGTGCCCTCCACAGACAACAACCTATGGACCAAGATGACAAATGGAGGATGCAAAGTATCTCTTCCTTGCTGTTCTTGGTACCACCTGATAGGTGTGATTTGTTGGCCTCAGAGTGATATTTCCACTACCTACATAACAGAATTGCATCCGCTCCTTTGCAATTCTATGAAGGATGAAGGGGAAATCAAGCTGAAAACAATATTAAATTTAAGCGAATATGCTGCATAAAAGCAATAGTCCCATGCATGATCTCATACAGTACATACATACTGCTTAGGCAGATGTTTTCATCAGTCACTTATTAATCTTATGATGGAGATGAACCACCACCAGATAATATGCAAAAATCCATTTTTATCCCCTCCTAAAATGCTTTTCTTCAGTTTTAACTTCCAAGACAATCAAATTCACATTAATCTGTTGTTAATGAACCAAAGCAAAGAAGAAAAGTATAACTTTCCCCCTAATACTGGTAGAAAAAAAATAGTTCAGATTTTTTAGATAATAATCAGAAAAACATCAACTGAGTTAATGATGCTCTGCGCTTCAGCCTTGGAAACAGCATTGCACTGACGTACTTATACACTTCTGCTTTTCAAAAAGAAATTTTGAAGCTGGCCTGCTTCAACTCCGTTATTAGTCCACATATTAAGGTGATTTTCTTCTTCTGCCTAAAGCCATATATCTCTCTGGCTGTTGCTGGTTATAATGCTTTAATAGTAATTCCCTGCTTGACAGCAGAAAGGTTGCGGGAAACAATTCACACTGCTGTCTGCAGATATTTCATGATTCTCAGGAGCATTTTATGAAAAACTGTTGTTTGCACAGTACTGACATGGTCCCTGTTGCCTACAGAATCATTCACTGATTTATTCAGCCCTTAGTTACCAATGGAGGTGGGGTGTTATGCAATCTTTCCCCAGATTGGTGCAGGGTAAAGGTTGCATGTGCCTACTGCTCTCCTATTAGGGATGCGGGTGGCGCTGTGGTCTAAACCACAGTGCCTAGGGCTTGCCAATCAGAACGTCGGCGGTTCGAATCCCTGCGACGGGGTGAGCTCCCGTTGCTCGGTCCCAGCTCCTGCCCACCTAGCAGTTCGAAAGCACATCAAAGTGCAAGTAGATAAATAGGTACTGCTCCAGCGGGAAGGTAAATGGCCTTTCCGTGTGCTGCTCTGGTTCGCCAGAAATGGCTTAGTCATGCTGGCCACATGACCTGGAAGCTGTACGCCGGCTCCCTCAGCCAGTAAAGCGAGATGAGCACCGCAACCCCAGAGTAATCCGCGACTGGACTTAACTGTCAGGGGTCCCTTTACCTTTACTGCTCTCCTGTTACGCTGCCACCAGAGAGAATAGCAAGCCATAGGTAGCTCTTGCTTGTCAGATCTGAAGTTTGGATTGCTGAAGAGAAGCCCTCCTGTTTTTGCATGCATGCAACATTAGCTAAACTGGGGTGCAAGACTTGTCCAAGGCTATCCGGGCTCCTGCCTGCCCAAGGCTCGTGGGTGAGTGAGGATTTCGACCCAGGTCTTTCTGTGCAAAGTTCACCACAACCGACTCTACACCATACTTCCTCCAAAGGGCCTGCACATCCAATCAAATGGGGTGTGGGGGAGCATGCTTCCCAGCAACACATGTCCCGTCACTCCTCCTAATCAGGATGCTCGTACAATTAAAACTCTTCATAAAAACATAAAGCTATTTTAAAATGCCTGCTGAAATAAGAAACTTTAAACCTACAGTTATAGATACAACAGCAGCAAAACCTAGTGGCAGTTCCTAGTGAGTGTCCATATAACACTCAAAAGAGTGCATCAGCTTAATCTATCACAAACTGTGCAGTTCTGAAGCAGAAAATGTGCTTCAAGAGAAACAGCCAAACAGGATACTTTGATAACTCAGTACATTTTACTCCAATAAATACCTTTAAGACCCTGAGATCCATAAGGTTTAAGGAGGTAAAGAGGCGGTTATTTCCTTTCCAATCTGCCTTCATCCATCCCAGTACTGTTTCCATTCTGCTGCAGTTTGGCTTCCACCAAATACTAAGCTATTAACTTCACCACCTGCTATTTAACATTATTTGTGTAATTATTTACACAATTTATGAAAGTTTTGATGTGAATGTAATTAATGATGTAATTATTTCCACAAAATTAATTTCAATGTAAAGGAAATGTCATAATAAGAACATTATAAAAGGGGGGGGGAATACATATCGTTTTCAGTCTTTTAAAAACCACAAGAATATTGTGAATGAATACCAATCACATTCACTGGACTGATACCAATGATATTTTCTGGATTGGTTTCTGTTCTAGAACTGGGACGAAAACATGAACAGCAGTCGTTTTCATTTCTGTTTCAGACAGAATTATCCAACATCACAAATAAGGCTACAAGCATAGAACAAAGTTTAGGTTTAATGTTGATGATCCAGGCTATCCTATGTACCTCAAGGAAGTGTAGTTGTTGTTTAGATGCTTTATAAAGAAGCATTTCCACTAAACCTCAATATTATGCTGTAGGTATGCATTTCAAATGCTACTAAAAGTTTTGAAAGTGTGTTCAGAAATTACAGCAAGTGCAAAGGGGAAAAAGAATCAGAAGTAAATACTGGGTCATATTTTGAGTTGCAGTATTTATTGTTTTCTTTAAAGAAAGTTTGGATTTTCAATAAAATGTTATAGTCTTTAGCTTTGGGGAAAATGCAATAGCAATAGCAAACATTTTGGGAATCGGTTTCACTAGCATTAGAATCTGTCTGCCCTATAGCAAAGAGAAAAATGTGTTTTGTTTGCAGTCGTGGCAGTTATTGAACTCAGAATATACATTATTCCCACTGCATTCAGTTCCACACAAGGCCTGTCTTTCAAAAACAAAACAAAACACTGAGGTAGAAAATATTATGGTCGTAAAGGGAAATATGGAACAAAACATGTTCCCCTACTGTTTTGGCTCTGGGCCTTTTCTAGGGAAATGATGATGTTATGATAAATCAAACACTTTATTTTGACATTGTTTTCTCATAATGCTGTGTTTAATCAAGGAATGCAATGGGGCCATTCACAATTGTTTCCATCTTTCATAAAGGTGCTATGCCAATTCCCTGTGCAATTAATTATCCTAAGTTCAGCTGTATATTGCAAAGCATCGGAGTTTTAAAAGTCACTGCATCACGAGAGACATGTGGGCTGTAAATTCAAGCAGCTCTCCTAAAGAATATGCTAATATTATCTGAAACAGCAGCAAGTTTATGTCATAAAAAGAAATATATCATATGCTTCAACCATCCCTATTCACCAGGTGCTAACCAATAAATCATAGTCCTTGTTTTGTCTTTAGGAGAGACATTTTAATGTGTGCCAATACGCACTAGGTTTCCTAATATCCTGATCCCTCCTACCACATGACACCTCCCAGCACTGCTGAATAGACTGGAATTGCATCTATTCTATGAAAAAAAACAAATCAGTTGAACACCCCTTCTAGAGGACTTAAAAACAGGGCACAGGACATATATTTAAAAGTAACATAAATGAAAAAGAGATTGTTATGATCAATTTACTAACTCGCTCAGTTCAGAAGTCAGTAAAGGTGGGCTAATACTAATGAACATTGCATGTGCCAATGTCATGAAAGAAGCCTGATTTTTACAAGTTGGTCAACCTGTGCAGCTCTCTGATTTCTAAAGCACAACCCCCCCCCCATATTCAATTTTCGGCTGTTTGTCTTCTGTGGAGGAGTTCTAGCAAACACAGGGAGTCAGATGTGAATTCAAGGTCACACAAGCCATAGAAGGTTGTCTTCCCCTTAATCTGCATAATATATGGAAACATCATATGCTTAATCTTCTGGTGTTGGATAGTTTTTTCAACCCCCCTCCACCTTTCACTGCCTAAATCAGGCATCCCCAAACTCGGCTCTCCAGCTTTTTTGGACTACAACTCCCATCATCCTTTGCTAACAGGACCAGTGGTCAGGGATGATGGGAATTGTAGTCCCAAAACATCTGGAGGGCCGAGTTTGGGGATGCCTGGCTTAAATAGTCATTCTACCTACTCTGATTGGATCAACCTTTTATGCAGCAGGAAAAATGCAAGCAATTAAGACAGCAACTTACTTTCTATTCCAGTTGGTGAGATTGAAATATGGGCTAGAATTCCTGCTTCTCCTTGCATCTTTAGCCCCTTTTGTGTGTTAATGGTATGAGGGGAGTTCTATGTGATGACTGGGGAGCAGGGCTGCACAGGCCCCACCTCTGGTGTTGGGATCACCAATCTGGATAATCGAAAGAGCTGGCCAATGATGTGCCTGAAAGTAGGGTGGTGGGAGACCAGCAGCACAGCTCTGTTCCCCAGTCATTTCATGGAGCCGCTTTGTGGGAGGTTAGTAACCAAACCAAACCTAACTAATGCATATTCTTGCTAGTTAGCATGAGAAGGGGCTAACACTACAGAGCTGTACTGGTGATACGCAGATACTCAGATCATAGAAATACAATTAGTAGAGGGGCCTCTGTGTGATGTCATTTCCCCTCCTCTCCTGGAGAGCAAGAAGCATTGCTTTGACCAGCACTGGATGCAGACATGCCTCTGCTTGCTCCAGCATTAGGCACTTACACTGTACAGTGGTACCTCAGGTTATAGACGCTTCAGGTTACAGACTCCGCTAACCCAGAAATAGTACCTTGGGTTATTATAGTCTAATGGCTATGCTTTTAATTTTGCCAAGGATGTGATCTTGCAACTCTGATAAACCCTCACACATGTGCCTGGAGGGATAAATTGCAATGGCGCTGTGGGTTAAACCACAGAGCCTAGGACTTGCCGATCAGAAGGTTGGCAGTTCAAATCCCCACGATGGGGTGAGCTCTCGTTCCTCGGTCCCTCCTCCTGCCAACCTAGCAGTTCGAAAACACATCAAAGTGCAAGTAGATAAATAGGTACGGCTCCAGCAGGAAGGTAAACGGCATTTCCGTGCACTGCTCTGGTTCGCCAAAAGCAGCTTAGCCATGCTGGCCACATGACCCGGAAGCTGTACGCCGGCTCCCTCAGCCAATAAAGCGAGATGAGCGCCGCAACCCCAGAGTCGGACACGACTGGACCTAATGGTCAGGGGTCCCTTTACCTATTAAAACCCATCCTGCAGCTTTCACATAATTAATGCATAAATAGGCTTCTATGGGGACAACCTCTGGTTGATTCCATTTTGAAATCACTTGAACAACAACAAAAAACCTCTGGGAAAAATGTAAATATTTGGCAAAGCCTACTGGATATAACGTCTAGGCATATCTTTCTTTTTGCAATTCATACTTTCACAAAAGAATTAACATACATATAAATACACATGTGAACTATTAGGGCTAGAGTGTAAAGCTTTTGGTCATCAAATATTTAAATTTTCTAATTTAATCTCTAAGCTGATCCCTATAACAATTATCTGCTCAAATAAATAAAAGATTTCTAGACAGAAATTTATGTGAGAGGACAGTGGGAATGTGAGCAATTATGATAAATGTGCATTGTGTTTCTGAAGTCATTTTAAAACCATCCAGGCTGCAGGCTGTTAAAAATGTCAAGGAGCACATGCTTTACATGTGAGCCAGTGAGGTGTAAGCGTGCATATAATGTGGTCTCAGGTTGCAGCCATATTAACTATAATTTACTTGTCATTTATCTGTGCTCTAGCTCCCCATTGTAATTTGCCTGTGTTGTAACTCTTGAACTTTAAACACTGTGTAAAACATGCATTTAAATGATTAATTAATTTCACTATACATGATTAATGTCCATTGAAGCATCATACTTAAAAACAAGTTATAAAAAAGGCAACAGTAAAACAAAAGAAATGCCTTAGACATTCCCATAAGGATCTGAGTATGACACTGTAGCCCATTACTAAATGATAAGATTTAATTTGCTAATTAATATCCCATGGAGAAAGAACTAATACTTTCTTCCATAGAAAAATGAGACCTGTAATTTTCCAGAGCATAGCAAATTTCATTGGAAATGTGTGTGCAGTCAGCTGCCTTCCATCTGTGTCTTACCATCTGCATATATAATACAGCTATTCTGTTCCTACTTATTGGATAGCATGTCAATCTGGATTATTCACCTTCTTCATTTAAGTACATTCGCTGCTTCTGGAAGGTAGTTATCTTGGAACGTCAAACACCTTATATGGCGCTCTTATATTGCTGCAAAGAGCAATTTGGTTTAAGCAGGCTATACAGGAGTACTGGGGATAAGCAAACCAAATTGCTACATGGTGAAATTTTGCACACGTTTCACATGTCAACGTGGCAACATACATATGTTTGCCAGCAACATGCATCACAACCAATGTGTAAAAACTGCCTCACAGGCATAGCTATGTACCTTATCACATTCAATGCTTTATGCTTTTTAGGCATTTCACACACACATACACACCACACTTTATAAACATATAAAACTACAGTGGTACCTCGGGTTACATAGGCTTCAGGTTACAGACTCCGCTAACCCAGAAAAAGTGCTTCAGGTTAAGAACTTTGCTTCAGGATGAGAACAGAAATCGTGCTCCGGTGGCGCGGCAGCAGCAGGAGGCCCCATTAGCTAAAGTGGTGCTTCAGGTTAAGAACAGTTTCAGGTTAAGAATGGACCTCTGGAACGAATTAAGTACTTTACCGGAGATACCATTGTATGTGTAAAAGACCATGGATAGCACCTTTAACCAAAAGGCTCCATGTGGTGTCTGTGGCAAAAGGAGGAACATTCTGCAAGCAGTGTGTTAAACTGCTAAAATGTGACAACAGCAGACCTTTATTGGAAAGCATCTTTTTTTCTTATTTAAGTTTGCATCAGTACTTTCAGGAGATGTTCCATTCCATCCTTACTAAATGTCATATACTGGGTCACTGATATTCTCATTTTAAATATGGGGAGCATGACTTGTTCAAGCACCTCAAGATAATTCATGACTGAGCAAGGTTTCAGGTCAGGTGCAGCCACCACACCACACAGACTGATGGGTTTATTAAAGTAACATTAACGGGCAAATATCCTCCGATTCAAAGCAGGCAGTATTTGCCAGGCTCTATATTTATGGGGGCTCAACAGTTTAACAGTTTGGGTGGTCTCCTTAAAAAAGCTCATCCCACAGTGCACATCTGTGTAAAAAAAAAAAGCTCCTAGGAGCACTTCTGTAATAAAAATAATTAGGAAAGTCTTGCCTAAGCACTGATATTTATTCAAATGTGTTATCTATTAAGACATATAGGTTTGATGTGCCCTGAAGGTGAACTATACTTGCTCTAAGCTACAAGTGTAGCTGATCTAGAATGTAGCACATGTAGCTAAGAAGGCTACCCTATTCACTTCTACCACCAACTGACCTATGGAAAGGATGCTAACGAATGGTAAAATCTTAATATTATTCATTGTGATTTTATTAATGTATCTATATGTTACTTGTAAACCACCTTGGAAGGATTTGTAACCTGAAAGGCGGGATATATAAATTTTTATATAGATATATCTATGTATGTATATATATAGATGGGGTGTATGGGGTATTGGGAAGGGGTAGTACCTCTGGTAGGGGAACACATATTGCTCCTTCTGGGGTAGTTTGTCCACTTTGGGTTAAAACCCTGCACTCAGGGTCAGCCGTCAGCATGTGAGAGTGACCACATCCTAGGAACAGCTTTGACTGGCTAGTTAAACCAGATGAGGTAGCCAATGGGACCCAAACCCTTGGTGAGTTAGGGACTTCCCCTGCATGCAAAGACAGGCTCCAGCAGATTGAGTAGACAAGACCAATAGTAGGTCCAAGGGTCAAGAAGGTGGTTTCTTCACATGCTGTAGAGGGAAGTGAGGGACAGATGGGTCTCATCAACCTGGGAAGGTAGCCCGTCTAGGAGGCGGAAAACTCTGATCCTAAACATCTGCTGCCTTGTGAGATATCTTCAGGAGAAGAAAAGATACTAAGGAGTAAACCCTATAGAAATCTGGAGTGGAGTCTCTAAGACAGTTGGATGGCGCCTTCTACACCTCCTTCTAGCAACTCCTGCAGCCAAGCTGTTGCCAAATGTATTGCTTGGCTTTCTTTTGGACCACATCTACAAGCCTGAAGGTGTCGTCTTGTTGTCTCGGCAGCCCAGGACCCCCATACACACTACCCAAGTTTGCACCCCAGGGAAGTCACTCCAGTGCTGCTAACACAGCAGTTTGACTCCAACCCTGGATGCCAACAGATATATAACTATATAGATATAGATGGTGGACCTGTATCTGCATCATTTTGTATACTGCAGCCCACCACTCATGTACCCTCAGGAGGCCCAGAACAGAAAGAACAGCGGTGAACATTAGACTTGCTTTATCTTTCAAGGGATGGCTGATGAATCCTCAGACCCATACTTTTCTTCCTTCATATTGCCCCCACTAAAGAGTGACTTGCTGGGCTGCTTATCTCTCAGAAAAAGGAGGCAACTTGTCTGTCATTCAGGAGGAGAAAAAGGAGTGAAGATTTTATCTGTCCTCTCTAGTGTGGCTGTTTTACATAAACAGATGTAAATCTCTCTGCTGATAACCTCTCCTTACATAATGAACCACTGTCTGCAGTTCACACTGGAGATTCTATTCTTGTCATTAGCAATACAATATTCTCATCTAACATCCACCTGACAGAGCAAGCAGTGTATCTCCCTACATGCATACCTAGCAAATGGAAGCATGGCACTGCAGACCTCTGGCAAAATAATATTTAGCAATGGTAAGTAACATCAATTTTTTGAAGTATCCTGTGAACAAAGACTAGGTCAGGACTAATATTGTATTTCCAGAGCTGAAAGTGCTCCAATACCTACATGAAAGACATCCAGAATCCTGCTTGGGAGATCCATGCTTGCAAATGTTATGCAGGTAACCAGTTTCCATTTTTGTATTCTTACTATTCATACCAAATATTACACGGGAATTGGTTTTAACATTCTGTGTCACAAACCTTAGTTTTATACCCTGCCATAAAAACTCATTCAATGTCAATTCTCGATACATTAATGATTTAGATATCAAGTGAACTAATTTTGTATCAGATTCATTGGTACCAATACTTTTCCCCTACGCATGCACATGGGCATAGGGTATGTAGGGGAGCAGCCCCCTCCCATCCTCATGAACGCTGGCTCTGCCTACAGCCTTTCCATATTGATCAGGTAGGACTGCTGAAACGCCTCACCATGATTAGGAGCTCTGCATTATCCTAATTTCTGATTGTCGGTAGACTTGCGTGCCCAGGTGCCCGCAGACCTGACACCCCGACTTTCAGAATAATAACCAGATAAGACACAATACACTTTTGGGTCAAAGAAGGCCACAAATTTTATTGACTACAGATGTAGGAGGTTTGACATACCCATTGGGTATAACCATCAACAACCAGCCTGCTTGCTGGAAGTATAACCATAGGGATCGGCCCCGAGGTGAAGAGGATCGGCTCTGTGGGATTCCTGCCTTGAAGAGTGCCATGGCTTAGCCCCCTCCTGGGCTATGGAGCACCTCCTCCTAGATCCCTTTAATGGGAAACCCCTTCCCTTGGAGGCGTGGGCAGAAGCTTACAACCTCCCCTCTACAAATAGTAAGGCCAACCCAATACCCAAACCACCAAAGTTGTGATGACTGCTATGAGATAGGCAAAAACCCTGGACAGGGCCAATTAACCAGAGGGAAAGATTTCTGCCTGGCCCAAAATATGGTGACCAACATAGTCCATAGCAAGGCCATGCATATACAGAGAAGAAAACTAAAAGGGAGGGTTGGGTGGGAGATTCGAGGAGGAACTGTGTGTGGAGGAAGGAGCCAGGCCTCTTTATATGCTTGAGGAGCAGTCCCAAGTGAAGCCTACTGGCTCACTTGGGCCCATTCTGGCTGAGTGCCTGCCCCGAAGCCTGCTGTTGAAGAATATTCCATTATTCCTGCCAGGATAGTGTTAGAGGAGACAGTGGCCAGCCCACAACACCGTGGCACCTTTAAACAGGTAAGTGGGCTTCGTAAAAGCCCACTTCAGATCTTCCTGCTCAACACAGAAAGATTGAGGATATAGCACGTACACTCAGTGTATGTGAGGACATTGGGGCATAACAGCAATGATCAGAATGACAGACTGAAAGAAAGGGAATGGCTACACAAACTGATTCATTGCTATCCTCTCCATTGTGCATTCATAGCTCCTTTTCTTTCACTTTGGTTATGACCTTCCACATATCAACACATTGTCAATCTAGGAAGAACACATACTTTAGCTACAAGCTAATATTTCACTGTTGACAATGAGCAAATTTTGACAAATATTTTGAACACAATGTGTGTTTGAAGGATTAGGACATGAATTAAGCCCCACTGAGGTCAACCATGGCTCCATTTCTTAATTTTGGAAATGTATCCTGCAGAATAGCATTTGGCATAATGCACCACCAGGAACATTTATTGCCCTGAAGAGAACCTCATTCTACTCTGTGTAGTTTTGAAAGAAATTCAGCCCCACACAAGAAAACAACCAGCTCCTTCAACTACGTATGTGCAATGTGTTCCTAGGAAATTAAAGTACTGGAGAGATAAAATAGAAAGTTTCTTAACTGAGTATGCACTCATGGGAATCTGTGTAAACCATCATAATTCACTAATTTTGTATTTATTTTCTTCCCAAGAACATACTTTATTATCTACTTAACACTTCTAGCAAAGATCCCTGAGTAATCTCATTTCCTCTTCATTTTATTGTGCACGGTTTGTTTCCATCTGCCTGATAAATGGTTATCATTTGGAGTGCAATTCCAGAGAGAACAGTTGTTCTAGTGCTTGTCATGTGAACCTGTTATGCTCCATAAAAAGATGTTGCAATCAATCTACTTTATGCTTAAGAATGCAACATTTCTCAGAGTTCCTCTACTAGTGAGATAGCATTTCTATGGCGCTGATTCATCCAACACAAAACGATTTCACATATTATGTTAATATGAAACAGTGTAATACCATTTCCTCTTTCATTTTTCTTTTTAAAATGTATTTTACTTCAACTCAAAATATGATAGCTTAAACTTTTAAAAGGCATCTGATGATAGTCTCTCAACTAAATTAATATTTCATGGTATTTTTGCATAACATTTCTTAAAGATCAGAATTTTTCAACTTTGCCAGATTGCAAAAATGTAATGCATCTAAGCAGAACTCCATATTTTTATGGAGCTTTCTGCGACAGCTGTACACCTGATAGATCTCCTTAAGTTCACGGAGCTATTTCCCCTTCCCCCGCCAGTAGTCAGAAACCCCATCTCTTTGTTGTTCGCTGCCCCCAATTAATTTTAACTGAGAGCTTTAAATGAAGTTCCAGAGTATGGCTGCACCCAAGCAATCAAATATTTTATTATGCACTGCCACATTTTAATTTTTTTCCATCTGTGTATCAATAGTTATAATGTGGGTTAGATCAGGACTCTATTCTTCCTTTCTACACATTTGATTTGATTCCTCAGAGGTGATAATATGGGGATAAAATGAATCCCTACACACATACCACACACCTCAGTCACCATCTCAAAGTTTTCTGCATAGACTGGATAACCAGTTAACACTGATTATCAGTCAAGGTCAGAGCTTTCCTCAAGAAACAGTAATTTGGAGCAGATAACCCCCAGATCCATTCCACTTATGCCACTCTTTGAATTAATCATCCATTAGTTATTTTAGCTCAAATTTTCAAAAACATATTTTTCAGATATATACATGTAATTTCTTTACCAGCAATACGCATATGAAAAGCAATTAAAGAGTGCCACTTAGTTTCATATACTAACAGCTGGTCAGAAAATCAACTTCTACAAATATAAATAATATGGCATATTAAAAAGTATTCTTTTTTTCAGAAATGAAAAGTGTGAGGCTATCCATCCTATAACATGACATAAAACATTTCTCCAGCTTTACTTCTCCAGATTGTACACTGCCCACAGCAACCTTGACTGAAGAAACACAAGAGAATGAATCACTGATTTCAATTAGTAACAAACACCATATGTTTTCATCTAAGGAAGATTACCTGTTACTCCTTCTTTTATATGGGTCAAAAATTCCACAACAAAAACCATAATTAAAGCCATCATTCATCAAGTAAAAGCTCAACTATGATTTCTCTCACACTAAAATGCACGTGTAGCCAATATTTGCACTGAAAGGAAGGCCAAAAACCACAGCTTGCCACCCACAAGCCACCAGGTGGATTATGAGACTTGAACAAGAAATATGTACAGAAAACCCAATGCGTGTAACCTTAAACTCACAATTCATTTCCATCATACAGCCTGAGAATCACTCCTTTAATTGGGAGCTCACATGCATTTCATTTAGCATTTTATATATGTATAGGCTGCATTGCAATATTGTGCTCCTTTGTGACCATCCAGTGGGAAAGTCACAGAGTGGGTGAATTCAGTAAGTGAGACCTGATTTTCCACCACCAAGGTAACAAGGTCATCAGGAAGAAAATATTGCCCTATGCAGGCCTCACAGTTGACACAAAATGCTAGAAAATTCTAAATACCACTGCACATCAGCTATTGAAGGGTCAGTTATTAAATATAAAAATCAAATATGGAAGTGATATGCTTTCAGATGTCAAACACTGTCACTGAATATTGAATACTTGGCAATTGTAAAAATGTACAGATGAAATTTTGCAGAACGTTTAACAGAGCTGCAGCTTTACACAAGTATTTTTGTCACCACTGTGGGTTGTCATGAACTAATGATGAATTATTGTTCTGTTCTGTTTTGTTTTCAAGCAAGTTATTTTTGTGTATTTAACAATATCTAAAAACCTGTATCTAACATTTGAGTTCATTTCTTAATTCTCCTAGATAATGAGCAGAAAATAAATTTGTAGACTAGAGGGTCAGAGACAGAAAAGTGAAGAATACAGAAAATACTCATTTTCTGAATCTTTAAAGATGGGCCAACAAATACCAGCTACCAATTAAATGTATCACAAAGTGTAGGCTGCTCCATTTCCTCTCAAGGACCAGTAGGGTTACAAACATTTTCTGCATACAAATTGAAATTACTCTCTCAAGGTTGGTAGGACAAACCACACATGGGCGTAATTTGAAATAGGATTCTTTTTACTGAGTTGATCATTGCAACGTGGACTGCTAAGCATCATTTGCCAATAAAAAACTGGAAATGATACTTAAATAAAGGTAATTACTGGTAATGTATAATTGTTACACAAGCCCTATTTATTTTATGGAAACAAGGACTTGTGTGGAAATCTCTATTTACTGGCCAAATTCACAAAACTAAAAGATTCAACTTTTCAACAGCATATTTTACATAACAGGTTTGAAATGTAAGGCATGAAGCTACATCTGAGTGCATGTGCTCTATCTTTGTGACACTTTTTATGCTTGATGGCATCAACCTATTACATAAATACTGACCAACTTTATGTGGCACAATAAATTCCTAGGCTACTATCTAGAGCACAAAAAGGCCTCCCAAGATTACAGAAACTAGCCAATCTCTGAGCTAAACCACACCCTCCCCCAGTATTTATTTTTATTTGAAATATTTCTATATTACCCTTCAGCAAAATTGGTTCCAGAACAATTTATATAATTAAATATATTTATGACGGGGGGAGTCAGTTACTGAGGACTCAGCTGAGCTTTTGATAGAAACCATGATCTGGGAATCCTGGTTGCTGCTAAACAATGGAGTGAGAGTGAGCACATTTTGTAGTGCGGAATCAGTCAGCCAATTAGCAGTGCTTAAAACTCCATGTGGCCTTCCATGGAGGAAGTGAGGGGAAAGTGGCACAGAGGGAAAGTTATAAGCCTCTCCTTTACTACTTTTCTACAGCATATCATGCCATCTCTCTACTCAGTGGTGGAGGAAGGGGTGTGCGGGGTGTGCGAGTCGCCCCGGGTGTCATCATTGAGGGGGGTGACAAAATGACAAAAAGATGAGTTTAAAAAAACTGGACTCACAAAACTTTTTAGTTCAGTCAACAAACATAAAGAAACATGGCTGGCACTGGGTGCCACACTGCGGCGGCCAGCACTTACCGCCCTACAGCTGAGGGGGAGGCAGCGGAGAGGCTCCATGCAGCACGCCCTGCCCCCATGGGCGGCTTGCCCTGCCCCCATGGGCGGCTTGCCCTGCCCCCATGGGCGGCTTGCCCCGCCCCTGGCTGCAGGACATGTGCGACTCACCAGGCACCCGAGTGGCTAGCTACACCACTGTCTCTACTGTTTTGTATTTGTTACCCTTCCACCTAGCTTCCATGTTTCTGGTCTGCCACTGAATGGGCTCTAAGTTACAACTTGGTTGATAATGGGTATGGCTAACTTGGGCCCATTAATTTCAATGGGTCTACCCTGAACAAGTTGGGTACAAGCCTCTCAAAAAATTAAGTGGTCAGGTTCATTCTTCTCTTTTCTGCGTAGTTGCTTGGCCAGAGAAAACAGGAATGTGTCTGTCCTCTTCTTACAGTAACTTGAAAGGCTTCCTGCCCCTAATAATAAAGGTAAACAATATCTCCACTCCTCCCTTCTTTTTTTAAAAAAAGAAAGATGAAAAAATAGTCATTAAAATATTTAAGGATGCACCATTTCAATGGAACTGAACAGTAATTACACCCACCCTCTTTCTCAAATAGCATGAAGCTATTACTTTGTCTGAAAATTAATGCTGCTTATTTGTAATAACTTGAAGCAATGGCACCTCATTATAGGACATAATCAACAGCCGTAGCACAAAAGGCCAAGCAAATGAGATTTCGTATGTTGGTGAAGTAAGTTCATATTTAAATATAATTTGCCTCTGGTGCTAAGATTTCTCCCCCAACCAGAAGTGGGAATGTTTATCTCTTTATGATCTGCTTCATAAATTATTTCAGCAAACAAAGTGACTACAATAATCATAAATGGAAATATCTGCCCTCTGACTCAGATTTGTTGAGAAAGCAAGGTCAGCTAATTATACATGAAAGATAGAGCTGCCTTTGTGAGCTGCACAGCGGATGAGAAGTGAATAGAAGTATAAAGATATCATTCAGGATGGAAAAAATAAGGTAATGTCATGCCACAGTCAGCATACAAGATTAGATCATCAGCTTCCATTAGTACATACTGTGTGTTCATTTTCAGGTTTCAGTGGGGAAGAAATACTAGCCTTTTTACTTTAGTCCTCAGAAACGTGACCCAGCAGATCTGAAACTCCAACAGCTTAAGAGATTCAGTGTTGGAATAAGAACATAGCTTTGAGAAATCTTCATTGGATTTCATGGTTTATTCAATGCAACAGCCATTTTGCCCTGTTCAGAAGTAGAGCTTAATATTTTTATCTTCCACAAGCACGTATGGTGGTTGGTATTGCCTAGCACAACTTAGGCAAACAAAAATTGCTGAAGCAATGATCGCCTGTTTGTGCTCAACTTCGGATTGCAATGCTAAGAGAAAATCCAGCTCCTTCCCCACTGAAACTGCTTTCTGCCGTCAGTATTTATTTAAAGTCAAGAAATCCCACCCGCTCTGCAAGTCCTCCATCATCAGTTTTAAACATTTCACTTGTAAACAGGAAGGGAATAGTCCTTTTACCGACTGACATGGCATAAATTACCAAGCCCCACCAGGAGCTCGATAACCTTCCTGATTTTGCAGCCTGTCTGAGATTGCAAAAAGCAAGTTGCCAGGCACCTATCAGGTAACATTCACTAGCAGCCAGGTAAGGCTGATGGACTATATTTGGCCTGGTAGAATTGCATGGACCTGCTCTGAGAGGGCACTTGGCAGTTACAATCTGGCATTAGCAAAAGACAAAATGAACCCTAAGGGCAGTCGACCATGAGATTAATGAAGGCTGGAGAGCAGCAGTGCTTGGCTGAATGCTTTTCTTTGGCCTCTCGTCAAATACCTTCAAACCTCAAATCCACCTCCTGGCTGTGTAAGTCCCCTGATCTTTCAGACAGCCTTTCTCTCAAATGAGCTTAACCACTCTTAGCCTTTGTTTTCTAGACATGATAAAATGCAATATGAAAATTTGTACAAATAAACTTCAAACAGTTCTCCTTGAATTAAGTTAACAACTGAGCTGACCCACCAAAAAGAGAGAGAGAGAGGCAGAGAGAGACAAAAGAGATAAGTGAAACAATAAGTGGTACAATTTGTATTATCCCTGGTCTATTCTTTGATTGTACAAAAAAGGATATTTTAGACATGTACTTAAGGCTTTAAGTGGTTTGCTGCCAGTTCATATCCTACACCAGCTAAGTATTACTAGCTCACAGCTATCAAAGCTTTTAGCTTGGGCTTCTATTTGCACATCATGCGTTTCTCACTGCAGGAGGAGGTTTTATTTTCTGCATTCCTTTCTGTCAAAGAAGGTTTTTAATAAAGGGTTTTTTGTTTCTGCATTCAGCTCCTCAAGACAACAGCTTCAGAAGAAAGAATATACTATAAATACAGATGCAAGGAACCATCAGAACTGTAAGGGTGACCATTCCATCTGTACAGCCAATGTGTGGAGGGGGCAAGAAGTTGACCTTGATAGTCCCACCCACAACATTTACAGCCATGCACCACTGTCTGTGTATTGTGTGCATTGTTATCAATGGGAAGTAAATGC